>NC_136908.1:46166091-46253591 GCF_949606895.1 Notothenia rossii | reverse complement strand
GAAATTGCTGTCCAATGCCTTGAGGTCCAACATAATGAGTGATGGTCTGGGCCAGCCACAGAGGGTCAAAGAGCGTATTTTGTACGTGTCTATATGCTACATTGTCTTTATGATGCGTGGTGTGTGTGTGTGTGTGTGTGTGTGTGTGTGTGTGTGTGTGTGTGTGTGTGTGTGTGTGTGTGTGTGTGTGTGTGAGATAGAGGGCGCCTCTGTAGCTATCTGTTTTTCTTTGTGCCAGCTGAAGCTAAAGTACAGTAACAGTGAAAGCTTTAGCTCGACTAGGGCTACGTTCACCAAATGCATCTCGGCATTAATGGGCAATGCCTCCTTTGGATATGTGTTATTCAAGCTTTTCTTTGACCTGAGAGTAATCCACATCCACTTTAATCTACTTTCAGGTCATACAAATGCATCGGAATAACACAATAAAAAATGCTTTTGGAAGTTGGAGCCCACAGGTATTTAAATAACACTGAGAAGCACAAAGGTAACGCAATGCCTCCCTGCAGGGAGACACCCGCTGGTCATCTCTGGTGTGACGACATGTTACACCACCGGGAGTGATAGATTAACTCCACATTTAATCTATGACTCTTCACTCTGCTTTGGTGCTGGCCCTGTTAAAATGCCTTACCACAAAATGAAGCACTTGAAGACATTCTAACAGAGCCATACGTAATGATCGGACACATTAATGTAAATGAAATAAATTCCTATAATTTGCACAATAACTATTTACCTGGACATGTATATCATAAGCACGTGTGTGTGTGTGTGTGTGTGTGTGTGTGTGTGTGTGTGTGTGTGTGTGTGTGTGTGAGTGAGGCATCAGGTTGTGAAGGGAAGGAAAAATGATGGATAAAAGATGACGAGGATGAGTGGGAAAGCTGGGAAGGATAGAAGGAGTGAGGAAGGAAGGGAGGGAGGGAAGATGGCACCTATTAAAACTATGTGCAGATTACCTTACAGCTCAAATATGTGGGAATGTGTGTTTGTGTGTTACTTCGAGGGCTAGCTTGGTCAATTAAAGCATATTAAAATCTGAAAAATGCTTCAATATGAAACTGAGGCTGTGAATGAGAATCATATTCAACTTTAATTCTCCCTTCTTTCAAAATGATTCTATTAACTTCAGTTTCATTATTCATCAGATTTAGAGCATTTCAACATGGTTTGTAAGTTTAACCAAACAAAACATTCGGTTTGTAAATCAATATAGTGAATTCCTTAAAGGCTGAACTACAGTGAGTTACTGTAGTTGCAGCTCATCTGATATATGAGCTCATTTTAAATTAGCATGAGCTGTTTCTCACATTACACGTCATGTTTTCAGCAAATGTCATCAGTTCAGTCAGTTCAATGGGCAACATGGGTTTCTTGAGAACTTTCTTTACAAGATTTGTGGTTAAGGTGCATTTGACCTGTCATGGGCCAGGATTAAACCATACTAACTACCTTATTTCACAATCCTTTTTTAAAATGCGTAGCACATAATAGGCTGTCCTCTTTGGATGAGTGGCAGCATGAGACCCATGTTACCCAGCTTGCATTTCAGGTGAGCAAGCAGCACCGCAAACCAATGAGAGAGAAGACAGAGAGAGACAGAGATAAACATCCATAACAGAAGAGTAAAGTGAACTGAAAAAGCTCAGAGAGAGAAGAAGAGAGATGGAGAGAAGAGGAGGCATTCCGAGTAGAGAGAAACACAAGGAGGAGTAGATGCAGTTCATACTGGCATCCTCTGCAAGACACCGCTCGAAGCAAACCACTACAGATCTGTTCACACTACTTCTACTCATATCAAAAACAAAAAATGGAGAAAAAGAAACCAGATGAGATTTAAGAAGCACCCGCAGGTTGCTGGGGAGAATTAGAGACCCAGGATTTTAAAAGTATTCTGATTCGATGACCACAAAAAGCTAATCTAAGTCAGCAAGCACCCAGCAGAGCAGCGAAGGGGGTGCACTCATAAGAGAGATTTGAGCAATTTAATATTTACTAAAGGCAAAGTGAAAACATTTTAAAAGCTGGCCTGTTACTGCACTTTGCTGTGTACTTAAGGAAAAGCAATGACAGGGAGGAAGATGTTGGCAAGCTGCTGCTATTAGTTTGTAACCTCATTGAACATTAAAATTCACTTGTGCCTCGTGAAATGCAGTAACAGGCTAAAATCTAAAATGTCTCAGTGACAGGGTCCTAGTTCAGAAACAGACGAGACTTCTCACAGGGTTAAAGTGCGGAGGGTTTCTTAAAAAAACAAAAATAGAAAAAGGTAGCCTGAGTGTCATCACTCAAATTATTTAAAAAAACAACAGAGAAGAAAAAAAAAAGGACGTAGGGCCATGCCTTTAGGTTAGGGAAGGAGAGGAAAATAATGAAACATTCAGGAATAACAGCAAACCAATCAACAAAATCAAACCAAAGGCAAACTCCAAACCAAAGTGCAGCATCAGTGACTTGTATAGATGACAAAGATGTATATCTCTGGCCCATTGAACCTCAGTTAAATATAACTCATTATATATTATATACCTCAGTATGAAATAAATCAGGTTAATCATTGTCAAAAGTTCCATTGGCAACTGACTCAAATTATTTGTTCACCCTCGGACAGTCTTTTGTTAAGTGTCTACGTATATATTTATACACTCCTCTTTCCCTACATTAAAGCATTCTTGCTAAAAAAGATCTGATGCATACATTCAATGTGAAGCAACAACAGGATATAGAACATTTCAACTAGATTTCATCAATTTCATATGTGAATAAAAGATGAAATGTCCATTTAAAAAATACCCGGTGTGGCTTCCATGCAGCCTTGTCAGCCTCGCATGGGGACAAATGGAGTCCCTTTCCAAAGGCCTGATGAACAGCTGCCATGCTCACACACCCCTGGGATACAGTAGCCTTATTTGTATGCCTGCCCAGTTCTCTCTGAGGTGAATCACACCGCATTCCACCATGCGGGAACATACCGGTGTACACATGTGCATATCCTTTCTTTGCTTCATGTCCTCAAACCGGCAGTATGCTGAGGTTGTAAGAGTAAATCTAAACTTAATGTGCATCCACATGTATTCAAATGTTTCTATAATTGATGTGACGTAAGATGATGTAAATGTGTAGAAACAAAGTAAGGTGGTTTCTGTGTCTTCATTAGCTGAAACAAATGTAGTGTATATCAAAGTTAGACTCCCAGAGATCTCGACTTATTCAGCTTCACTGGCCCATCTGATCGTAGTACAGAATCATTTTCCTCTCCGGCAAACTGCACACACAGCAGAGACTATCCATTGTTAATGCTGAATGAAGAGTTAATACACACTGCCTGTTCTCCTGCCATGGAGCACTTTGAATAACGCATGAATAAAACACCAATTATCCCTGAAGTGTAAATACGATAGACACTCAACATTTGACTTGTGTTTGGCATATTCATTCTTATTCAGCCCCACTGTTGACCATAGGGCCCCCACGTCGGTGCTAAATGAATTCATACATACATTTGCATACATTTCACAGGTCCTGGGCAAATCCATGTCTGGGCTTTACTATTGCTGGATAAAATATAATACAAGATTCTCATTTGAATTTGATGTTTCTCTGGTGATTTATGAATTTAGAATGTTTCATGACCCTTGGGTCAAAACACTTGAGAATCTGTATTCAATATCTTTCCAGTAACGTTTGCTGCTTTGCAGAAATGCGCACCCTATCTGTAAACATGGTATACAGTAGCAGGCCTGGATATAGCACCTTCACATCTGCCATGCTATACAGTGTCCATCATGCCAGGGGAATGGACACTATCCCCTGTGGCGATGTTAAAAGATCAACTCAATGTGAAACCGAACCAAGTGCTGAGACAATGCAACAGGTTCAAGTGGTAAATGCAATAGTTTTTGAAGCTATTGACGTTTATCAGACTGAGGCATGAATACCTTTCTGAAGCAGTTTCAAATGTTACATAATCTATACAAAACAGGACTTGAATTAAGAGAATTCAAATTGAATTGCAGCCTAATTATTCCACTCCTTAAGATGAATATGTAGAAAGGGGAACTCAGGAAAGCTGTTTTGAAGCCTCCAGTTGTTATACAGAGTTAAAATAATAATGTTAGCATCCCAAAGGCCAACATATTAATGAATCAAACTGACCCATCTAAAAAGTATTAAGATGTAATGGGTCAAACATCTCTAAGAACTACTGTAGCAAGCCTTTCTTTTGTTTCAAATGACTACGACATCTGGACGTTTTCACTGCCAGAGTTATTCAGCCGTCTGTTAAGCTCAAATGTGATGCAGCTGAAGTTTCCTAATCATCTGAAAGCATGCGAGATGGGTATCAACACTCTGTCCGTGTGTGTGTGTGGGAATGGCAGAGCAGGCAGGCAGGAAGGGAGGGAGTTGGACTACTTACGTTAACCTCAGTGATCGCTATGTCAACAATGCTACCCACAACTATCAAGGCATCAAATGTGTTCCATGCATCAACAAAATAATGCTGCGTAGGGGTGGAGAGAACAGAAAAACAACAGAAGAAAAGGACAGAACATAAGACATTTAAAAAATGGAAAAAACAAAAATAAATGGAGAGAGGAGAAAAATAAGATAAAAAACATTATATACATGAGCATTGGAGTTTTTTTAGTAGGAGGAGAGAGGGAAAGAATCAACAAAATTCAACGGCAAAAAAAGAAAAGGAGGGGTCTTGAAAAGATGGACAGCAGAGGAAGAGCAGCGGAGATCGGTCATGCTTGTCCATGAGAGGAAAATGTCAACAACAAGAACAACAGTACAGAACAAATTCCAACAAAATCACAACCAAATAAAAGGCCCCTGTTGTTGTGGTTAAATGATGTGTAAGTGTGTGATTGGTCAGCGAGTTAGTTCAGTTAGTGAGGGAATCAAACCTGAGGATAAGTCACAGTCCGACAAAAAGTGGAGAAAAAAACCCGACAACACCTGAGATACTGTGAGGAAGCAGGACGCAAGACAGGAACCTTCTGTGCCCCAGCTAAACCCTGCCTCTACGTTTTAAGAAACCTATGAAGAAGCTTGGTCTTGCTCAGGAACCCTTTGTGGTCGGGGGTCCCCTGAGTAGCAGCGGCCATCTTGGAGTCAAGGATGAAGGGAGAGAAGTAGGAGAAGGAAGAAGAGAAAGAGGAGGCAGAGAGAGGAGAAGGAGAGATGAAGAGAAAGGACAACACAACACAGAAAGAGCCACAGAGGAGGAGTGTGGCGGGAAATGAAAGAAGAATCAAGAAGGCACAAGACAGAGAGAAAGAGGGAGCGACAAGGAGAGTGGGCATCGTACTTACGTTGATCTCACTGAGAATGACGTCTATTATGCTGCCAATTACGATGAGGAAATCAAACACATTCCAGGGATCACTAAAGTACCCCTACACAGGATGAGGTGAGCAGGAGGAGGAGATGGAGGAGGAGGAGGAGGAGGGTAAGAAAGGTAGGTTAGAAGGAAAACAACATCTGCTGCCACTTCCCAGCCCTATTACGTCGGTATGAGGCTGTGCAGTACACTGAGGGGGAGAATCAGCTGATGAACCCACACATGAAAGGACACATTTGAATCCTAATCGACAGAATCAAACGGTTTCCTTTCCAGTATCTGTCCATCAGCTGGATTTCCTGCTCTGTTAAAGCGTGTTGGGTGGAAGTTATTCAAGCCTTCCACCTGCATCTTTGGCTGTTCTAGCAACGTGATTATACTGAAAGCCCACTTTGTTTGATTAACTTGTGGAGGCCGATTCATCACCAGTAGTGGTATTTATGAAAAACATCCCCATAGCTTCAGGCCAAAATTGTTTCACTTAGGGTGGTAACATACACATATATTATATGTACTGTGGGGAGAGAGCTGTATCTTGGAAATAATGTTTTATTTTCTGGTGTAAACTTGAGGGGAGAGCCAAGATCTAACAAGGGTCATTGTGAGACTGGACTGGCATGTCCATACTGTAAAGCAAGTTACTTTTCAGACTGTGTGTTCTCCCATGGCACCATTTGTATTGGTATTACTGTGGACTAGGAAGGCGTGTGTTGCAACCATTTTGTGCCAATCTTTTGCAACAAGATAAGATGAAATATGTAAGCATTTGTGTGTCTAAAGGTGGCTGGAACTTCGGACAGGTGGACAAGAAGGACCAATGTCTGGATAATGAAATGTCCTATTTTTAGGAAGTGTTATTTTACTCTGACTGCAACGTTTTAAAAACATTAAGTTTGCACAAATGAATACAACTCATTTGTATGAATCAAACTGGCAAAAACGAAAGATGCTGAGAGAAAGTCAATCATAGTGAATCTACTTGAATCTGTCATCTTAAAAGGTTGTGTAAAAATAACAAGGCATCCTTGGACGCTATAGTGGTTTGATGAAGTTGTTTGAGGTGTGACAATATTAATGTAAAAGCAGGGTCAACCATTAATAGAGTTTAGGGTTAGAATCTAAATGCTATTGCATGTAGTGATTGCATTTATTTGCCATACTAACGTCCCCACACATCAGTAATAAAACAGGAAGTGGGGAGGAAAGCGAACACAGATCATTCAAAAATATGTTCAGAACTAAACAACACTGTTAAGATCACAAATGAAAAGGCATTAGCACACATTTTTCACATTATAAAAGTCTCCCCAGCTGATTCCACATGTGCTTTGACGACTGCAATACCTGCAAATAAAAGTGTTATTGGGTGGTCCGGCTGTGTGTGCCGGAAGAGTTTACTGAAGTTAAGACAATGAGACAAGTAATGTCCTTAAGGGTGGGTGTAAATGACCTTTAATATGTTTAACCTTTTGTAGAGGTGTTTATATTTGTGTGCCGATGTTTTCCTGTGGTAAAGTTTAAGTTTTGTACTTTTATTTTGATAGTTATAAGATCCGCACTTTTATTTTGAAGGGACTTTTGCCGGAAGTGAATAGAGAACGGAGGATTGTAAACACGTGTAATGACGGATGAATCACGGAGAAATTAACTTCAGATAATTAGTTACGTTAGGTTTTTTAGCACCTGGCTGATAGGGGCACAAGGTTTGTTATTACTTTAATTAATATGTGTATTGATATTATGTGGTGTTATTTCGTAGTTTTGCAGAGTTTTGAGTTCACGCTTTTGTATTAGCAAAACTGCTATATAAGGAATGGAGATGTTTTATCTTTGAGATGGTGGCTAATTATTGTGTTTTCTTTCTTTCCTTAGCTCTTACGTTGGTACTTGACAATTAATGTATACATGCAAGTGTGTACAATAAAAGGATACCATCAGTTTGAGAGTTAGACCATTATTCAGCTGGGGACGCTGCAGTGGGTCCTTTTCAATACCAGGGCTCATTATGGCTTGGGAACATTTCCTCATGCGGCACTTCACTTTTTGACATAAATGAAATGCATGAAAGAGGGAAAATAGGTATCAGTTTTGGTATTTTCCACTAAAAACTGAATTGAGTAAGCCATAATTAGCGTTAACATGAACTTTTATTTCACACATAATGCAGCGCAGCATGAGGTCATTTCCCAAGCCTTAAAAGTTATCCTGCACATAATTGGTTATTCCAGCTGGAGCCGCCTGTGCATGAAAACACTGCAAGACATGCATGATTACATGCATGAAGTACATCCATAATCTTTTGATGTTATTATAAAAAGAAAATATTATTTGATTCATCTTAATAAATCTTGATAAAAGAACACATTTTGTCCAACATAATGTTGATTTAATAGCTGACTGGAAAAACGACAAATAATTTGGTTTTAATCAGTAGTGAGAATTCCAAGGGCTCCCAGATAATGAATTTGTTCATAAATGACATTCATTAATGCCAACAAATAACTTTGAGCAATTAACTTCACATAAATAATAAATACAAATTCGAATTAATTCAATAACTGCGTAGAAATAATGAATGAATGCATAACACATGGAGTATTTGGAATGAAAAGTTCAGCATTTGGTTATAACGCACTGTTTATAATGAGCATAATGAGTCAAAGTGACACCGGCACCGTTGCCAATTATCTTGAAGGATAAGGTTAAAAAAAAAGAAAATTACTCTCAGCAGGCTGTTTAATTGAACTTCATATTCCACTGTCTCGTTCTATTAAAGCAGTCAGTGAGCTGAAGCACAGAGCCTTTATGTGTTTATGTCTGTTTGGCTTATCATTATCTGTAAAAAGTCAAGCAATAACTGGAACGTTTCTTACACTCATCTTTTGATTAGCATTATGTACTGTGCAACAGTAGAGAGCAGGGTGAAAATATGATATGAAACCGTTTTGTCTATTGATTCAGTTCAAGGATGTTCAACGGACCCTGCAGTAATAGGATGAGGCTTTCCCATCTGTTACTGTTTAAATAGCTGATGCACCAGGACGTTCTAACATTGGACCAATAAACCCACACAGCTTCATAGCAACAACAGCAGGAAAACAAGGGAGCAGTGAGATTAAAAGCCACGTGACGCCGTCCACTAATCATGTTTTAGATCCATGACACGGTAATCATCGTCTGGAGGAAATTACATGCGGATTAGGAACATACAGCTCAACATCAGTGAGCAGTTATTTCTAATGCAAAACCTCAAATGTACAGCATTAGACTATTTTATTATATCCATAGGTTGTCATGATTAGTAGTACAACTTTGTTTGATTAACATACTAAATGCAGCAGATACTTTTTATTTCTCTACTTTACTGCATCTACTTTTGTATGCCATAGCTAGAGAGGTGGACTTACCCTGGGTTTGAAGGCGATCAGTTTTAGGATCATCTCCACAGTGAAGAGTCCAGTGAAGAGCATGTTGAGGATGTTCATGGCATCATTGAAGCCTTTTGTCTGTCCATGATGCTGCAAAGACACATAAATGACTCGTTAAAAAGAAAGGGGGGTCTGGGTTTGTGTGTGTGTGTGTGTGTGTGTGTGTGTGTGTGTGTGTGTGTGTGTGTGTGTGTGTGTGTGTGTGTGTGTGTGTGTGTGTGTGTGTGTGTGTGTGTGTGTGTGTGTGTGTGTGTGTGTGTGTGTGTGTGTGTGTGTGTGTGTGTGTGTGTGTGTGTGTGTGTGTGTGTGTGTGTGTGTGTGTGTGTGTGTGTGTGTGTGTGTGTGTGTGTGTGTGTGTGAGAGAGAGAGAGACTCACCTGCATGGCCAGACAGATGGTGTTGAGAAGGATGAGTGTGAACATGAGGTACTCAAAGTAGGTGGAGTTGACCACATACCACACCTTATACTGGTAGGGGTTCTTGGGGATGTAGCGCCGCAATGGACGTGCCTTCAAAGCGTACTCCACACACTGACGCTGTGACACACACACAAACACGTGAGCATACAGAAACATTTTGCATGTTTCTCATCACTCCCCCTCTCTGTGCTCAGACCACCCTGGAGGAAGAGCTGCAGAATTGTCTGAAAAAGCTCTTTCCAGCCCAGACTTCTGTTCCCTGCTCTGTGTGAATGTCCATGTTCTTGAATCATCACAGGAAACCCAGCTGCAGGGACTTGGCCTGGCTCCTTCATTAAGCTTTAGTCTCATCTTCTTTCTGAGCTGCTGTACTTCCCTCCTGGAGTGGTTCAGCCCCTAAAACTCAGGTTCAGCTTCCCATGTCTCCCCCCCACTGCAGGGCATGCATTCACTCTCCTTTGTGCCTTGTGAATTGCAAAATGACTTTCCCATTTCAGCCCAAATAGTCACTCTCCTTCTACTTCAACCTTAAAACACACATCTATCTTGCAGTAAACAGAAAAGACTGACAGAGACGGTACCTGGTTCTTGTCCAGCTCACAGTTCTTATACTCTTGCTCTCCTTGCTCCTGGAATGTGACAATGACGAAACCGACGAAGATGTTCATCATGAAGAAGGCGATGATGATGATGTAGATGATGAAGAAGATGGAGATGACCACGCGGTAGTTGTAGATAGGCCCAACGTCCTCGGTGTGAGAGTCTATGGCTCGGTACAATAACCTGAGGGAGGGCAGGGAAGGAGGGACGAATCATTGAAGGAAAGGAGGAAGATGGAAAGGACTCCAGTGCACAGTTTTAATGAGTATAAAATGCACTCTGCAGGAAACCCCAACATACTATATGTATCAAGCAACTGATATCTTCCTATCAGGACATACTACTCAGAGCTGTCAATCACTTCTGTTACCAATGCTAAAGGAGAAACACTAAAGGCTATTAAAAGAGCTGCTGACCTGGTTATATCCTTCATTTAATTTATGACTGTACATATATGCACGCCTTGATGTATTGAAAGATGATTGGGAGAGGACTCAATGTCAACTTAGTTAAAAAAGACGAGATAAAAATAAAGAAAGTATTGGTTATGAACTGTTATGCAAACATGTGTGTAATAGATGACCTTAGACTATTGCTAACCAGCATTATGTATGATTTTTGTGACATGGCAAGAGGGGGGGAGGGATGGGTGTCGTGGCCAAGGGACTCCCTATACATCTCCTTTTATTATTTATTCTCTTTCTTTTTGTATTATTGTACATAACTTGTATCTGTATATGTGTCCCTCTGTGAGTGCTACTAGAAAAGAATCGAAAGTTGGTCACAAAAATAAATAAATACACTGTGTAGAAACAGTATGCAGGTCAGGATATATATATATATAAATGCATTTTTTGTTTTAAGACACGCACTCTGGCCAGCCCTCGAAGGTAGACACAGCAAACAGAGCCATCATGCCTTGCAGGACATTGTCGAAGTTGAAGTCGCTGTTCTCCCACAGTCTCAGTGCTCTTTCAGGCTTCCCCACATCACCGTCCTTATACATAATGTAGGAACCCCTGTGGACACAAGCAGACACGCACACACATATCCGCATGTATTATCTAGCAGTTATTCTGTAAGGTAGAGTTCGAGCAGCTTGCGTGCAGGAGGGATCTCTCACCTGCACTCTGCATACGTTTGTTTGGAGCTGTCAGTACAGGTGAAGAACTTGCCCTGAGGGGAAAACATAGAGATGTAGTATTTAAATTAACCTGATTACGAAGCGTGTCCTTCTTCTTCTTTCCCTCCTTTCCACTTTACCTTAAAGAGTTGTACTCCAATGCAGGCAAACATGAACTGGAGCAGCGTGGTGACGATGACAATGTTGCCAATGGTCCGGATTGCCACAAACACGCACTGCACTACATGCTGTAAAACAAACCCGTAATGATAGTGAAGTACAATAATGTGTATTTATTTGTTAAGAAGAGAGTATGTGTGTATTATGTGTTTTTGATATACGTGTGAGTGTTTTAACCTTTAGTCCTTTGGCTCTGTTGATGGCCCTCAGTGGTCTGAGCACCCGCAGGACCCTCAGGATCTTCACCACGTTAATGGCACTTGACCTGAAACACACATGGGGTTAACTATGCTCCAGTTTAACTGATGAAACACACATTTTTACACACATGAAGACATATTTGCAAAAGAAGTTTTAAAAGCATTTTTTCAGCACACACTGAACTAAAGATCAATAAACACACAAGTTAAAGAAACCAAAATGATCAGATAAAAGTGAACTGAAACACAACGAGAAGTATGACACAAAACTATAATGATTGTCTTTAGAAACAGGTAAAGGTGGCCTTAAATTCTGCAGAGTCAGTAATAATATGTGTGTTTTTTAAACATTACCTTTACAGAATGTATGCTTAAAAAAGCAATGAAACATGTTTAAAATGACTTACAACAAAACGCTGAATAGTATTTCTGATTTCTATTAGGGTATTGGAAGCAGTGCACTTTATTTGATCTAGCGGAAATCAGGTGGCCAAATAACAATACTGGATTATAGTCAGGTTTAGTAAATTCTTAACTACTAATAAACATATCATATATTGACTGACACTATGGGTTTGTACGTGTTGATGAATAAGGAAAATAACATAAAATGTGCACAATAGTAGGAACAATATATAAAAAGTGTTTATGTATCAAACACACACATGTTTAACACAGATAAAGCAACACACAGACATGTACAGGCAAACAGAGTTATTGTGCTGTAAGAGAGTGTCAGTTAAAGCCCAATGCCAAACAGTGTGACCTTTCAAAGGAAGTGGAGTGAAGGAAAGGGTTTGAACTTTTAAACCAAAATAATTAAATGCATACATTGACATTTTGAATTTTACAATAGATATTTAGAAAAAGCTTGAGCATTGATCCATTGTTCATCTGAACTAGGTCTTCATTATTACTATATGACGTCAACAGCTCTGAAACAAGCTAACAACCTTCAAGATGTTCAGTTCACCGATGAACAAAATGCAAAAACCTTTTCCCAAAGTGTCACAAAGGAAAAAGTGTATTAAAAATGTCAATTTATACTTTTAAGGGAGTGACATTTTAAGAGGGTTAAAGGAGTGGTATAAAGGGAGTGACATTATTCTCTGTATACTTTAAAATAAAAAAAGGAAAGACCTGTTGAACAGTTCACACAGGAAGGTAACGTTTAAAGGGAATCAAAGGGAGCTCATGTTGAGCAGGATTTCATCAGCAACATATCACAGTCAAACCAGCTGTGGAGATATCCTGTAGTGATAGTACAAACTTCAACTCAATTTCAAACATTTCTTTAGAATATAAAATGAATATAACTACTAATGAATGTTGTTCAATAATAGCCCTGAGCAAGTCCTATATCAGCAGAAACATGATGGCATTTTAATGATTTATTCACTCAAATAAAGGCTTGTTTCCTTCCTTGTGCAATTTAAAGTGCCTGGATCACATTTATGTTTATCCTGAATATAGCTGTGCAAGCCACCTGATTTTTAAATAGTTTCCTAAGAAAGCAAACATACAGTTTCCGTCCAGAGATAGGAAGTAAGGTGTTACATATCGGACACACTGTTCTTTCGTGTGAACTAATGTTGGACATATTACATGCTGTCCACACACAATATCATACAGAGCAGAAACACATCACGCTGTGGTTTTCTGCATTTTAACTAACAAAACCCTTGAAAAACTATTGGCGCAGATACTTAAATGGACATTTAAAAAAGAAGGATACAGATATACAGTATATCCACAGGGGATACTTCCATATTGGGTTGAAATAAATGCACTGAGGCGGTAGTAGACACTACCAGCACCTTCACAATTAATCTGACTGTGATATACCCAGAAAAAATCCCACACACTCACGACTTTTAACAGGCAAAAACAACTGAGATTTGAGCATTATGGTGTCATTTCTACAGCCCAGGAGAGTTCCGTTTATCCAAATGTATGGTAACTGAGTTTGCGCTGCCCCAAAATATATGTGATAAATAATCATATTGACATTTATTGGACATGACAGCTGAGTACAATATAACAGGACCCAGGGGGCGCCCCCCAGAAAAGACAATCTTTGGCTCAAAACAAATTTTGCTGATAAGACCTGAAAGTGTGACGAAGCACAATCTTGTGTTTTTCCATTATCAATACAGTGTAACCCCAATAACCTACGCCTGATGATAACATCACAGATTGCACTCTGGAGTTTATTTTCTTGCTTTGACTAAACTCTCCAAAACCATAGAAATACCAAAAGCAAAAGAGTGACAGTTTTACACAGTTAAGGTGAAGGTCTGTTAAGGGGGTTATTAGTGCAGACTAATGTGGACTTACGTCGAGAAGTCATGTCTATTAAGCATTAGAGACAGAGAGTGTAGCATAGCATATTAAACATCAGAAATATCACAGCATTTCAAGAACAAGAAGCAGAGAACACATTTAGTAAACATCACAAAGAGAGAAAGGAATTGGGAGTAATGAAGTGTGAACTTGTTAGAGAACAGAGAGAAGTGTGAAGCATGGGGCAATTTACATTAGCACATTTTTGTTCCCACTTTACAGCTTGATTTGTGTCTTCTTGGAAAGGACTAGTGTCTCATGCACTTGTCATTATCTGGCTGACTGGTCCAGCTTTTGAAAATGAAGCCACACAAATGGATGTGTGATGATATTGTAAACTTCCCTGATGATGTCGCTTGGAACTGCTGCCACATAATGTTAGATGTATCAGTGCACACTACCTACTATACGACTGAAAGGCTAAAGCAGCTTATATTTCAAATGGGACGACAGTATAAAGCATGCATCAGGAGACGTTAGGCTGCACTCACTGTATTCCAGAGGAGATGAGGGACACACTGACAACCACCAGGTCCAGAATATTGAAATAGTTTCTACAGAATGAACCTTTATGGAGGACGGCCCCATAGGCTGTCATCTGTAGGGGTCAAAGTTCATATTTTAAAGAAGGATACAAGCACAGTTGAGTAAAAGTACATTTGGAATACAAGTAGATATAATACATTGTAAATATACTGTTAAAAGTAAAAGTCCTGCTTTCAAAATCTTACTTAAGTAAAAGTACTAAAGTATCGGCATCAAGTTGCACTTATTAGTAAAAGTACCCCTTAGTACCCGTAATGGCCCAATTCAGAATCCTGTATATATATTGAGTTACCGGGTAACTATCATGATCTGAATTATCTGTTTTTATGACAGCTTGTGAATGTAGAGCTTATTGAAATACTCGATATACTGCTGCTGTGTGTCTTAACCTGTAAATATATGTCAAAGTGTATATAAGGAGGAAAATACTCAGGTAAAGTAGAAGTACCTCAGAATTCTACTTAAGTACAGTTCTTGAGTAAATGTACTTTGTTACTATCCATCACCGGTGTACAAATAAAATAAACATTTGAATAAGTGCTTTTGACCTTTATCTCTGAGCAGGCATTACATAATACATGCATGGTGTTTACTGCAGAGGAAACATACTTCTATTATTTTATTATAAGTCTACTTTATAAAAGATTGGGATCACATTCAATTAAAGCAAATCAATCACATGTACAAGTTGCAGATGATACGTCCCAAATATGATGCATCATAAACTTTCTATACTACCTTAAGAATGATCTCAATGGTGAAGAGTCCAGTGAAAACATGATCTGCATATCCTAGGATCTGCAAAAGAGAAACACGATAACAGCTTTTTGTTTAGAGGTACCATAGCATGAAACATAGACAGAAACGTGATAACGTGCAGCTCTTCAGAGTTACAGCTGAACTAATGGTTAAATGTAGCATCGTCCTGGATGACTTCACCACATCCTGAATCAATAACGATGAGGTTCAGGTCTAAGGTAATGAGGTTTGATTAGACTCAAATTCTACGAGTGAATAGAGCGTAAACTGAAAAACAGGAAGTATAATTCCATTAAAGTTTCATGCTAAGGTTAATTGAGGTAGATTTGTATACAGAAACTATATAATAGCCAAATAAAATACAATACAACAGATCTTTAGGGCATCTTGCTCACTGAGAGAATAAACAATACACACAAACAGGATCAATGCTCATTCTTCACATTGGTCTACAGCTCACAAATGATAGCAATTAACCCTTAATAACATTTATATATAAGATTATGATGTTGCGCTTTAAGTGTACACAGCTGCAATGGTCTTAAAGATTAACAGGCGTTTCACATCTTCCTAACATGAAGCTAATCACAGTACAGTACTCTGGAAGAAATGTCATTAAGTGTACCAGCCAGTCACAATAAGCTCTGCTTCCTCTATATGTTGCTGTCGGCTATAACCCATTTAGTACAGAATTCATTTTGATGGGCAACTAATGATGACTATAGTGTTCGCCTTGTGTTTATTCTATACCCTTACATTCATGTTCTTTTATGGTGTGTGTTACCTGGTTTCTGAAGGAGTCATTCTTGACCGGGTCCTCTGCGGCCAGACTGATGCTGCTCAGCAGGATGAAGAAGAGGATGAGGTTGGTAAATATGTTGTGATTGACTATCTTATGGCACAGAACCCTGAATCTGAAAAACAAAGTGAATTCAAACACATTTCATTCTCATGATACAAAATGTATAGAACATTTGATATGATCAGAACATGACAGAGATGGGAATAGACACCGGGAGAAACTGTGGGGGGGAGAAAGGCAGGTCGGCTGACTGCAGAACCACAGCCTGCTCCTACTTGTTATCGTGACCAAAGACGAAGAAAGCGCGGGCCTCCGGCATGGGAATGGCCTTCTCCTTCAACTGAACGTCGGAGAGTGGTCTCGGCCTCGGACCCACCGGCATCTCAGGCTCCTCCTCCTCATCGTCTCCTGGAGAGGAAGGAAAGGGATAACAGTGAGAATAAATAAAATGCTGACGGGGGTAATGTTGCCTTAGCAGAGGTAGCAATGGATCCAAAGGAACAATTGGACTGAATCAAAATTCAATAAAGTACTTTAAAAAGTGTTGTTAAGCAGCTACTTGTATTCACAGGTTCTTGGTACCACGTTTCTATTCATATACTGTATACCTAAGAAAATGAACAACAATGGGACCCAAGACAGAATTTTTGATATATATATATATGAAGCAGTGTGAAATTAAAATATGTAATTATTAATATGAGATGAAAACTACTTTTTTAAGATGTTTGAGATGAGAATATTTATTTATTGGAGATGTCACATAGACCTGTAGAGTTTTTGGCAAGTTTTCATGACAACCATGTGTTACCTATGTAGTCGTTGGCAGGATATGGGTTCTTCTCCTCACTCTCATCTCCACAGTAGTCACCTATGCTAATCTGCAGGGGGAGAGCATTGCATTCAGTAACAAGTTCATTCATTTCTCTAACAACACTTTTAGATAATTGAAGACTGCAGATACTCTAGTCTGTATGGGTGTTTCTGTACCTTTGTGGCAGTGTTGGCCTCTCCATCGGAAGTGATGGACTTCAGCTCTATCTCCTTCTTCTTCTTCTTCTTCTTCTCCTTCTTCTTCTCCTCCAGGGGCAGCTTCTCGGCTAGACGCTTTTCTGGGATGGCCAACCTTGAAAGACAGAATATTAACAGCTTTCCCCTTTCCTAACCTTAACAATGTTAGCCCCATTTTAATCCACTAATGTGTAATGAATCACATCTAGATTAAGACCAGGAGAACAAAAAAAAAACACTTAGATTTTTGTAATGAGGGGGAGTATTTCAATCCCAGGGGGTGGCTGTGCTGATATCAAACCAAACAGATAGTGAGCAGGCAAATGTTTTTCCTAAGATCAATAGAGGTTGCAACCAAAAAGAAGACATGTAATGATTTGTCGAAGCTATTTTCCTCAGCTGCACTAAAATCTAACATTACCACTGCAGACAAATTGCCTTTGTCAGCAGTGAGACGCTTAAATTACCCAATAAAAAAATGGTTTCGACACAAAAGCAAAGCAGATAAAATGTCAGCCTGACTTAAAACCATAATGACATGTTCATGCTCTGATTGTAAATCATTTTTAGTACTTTAATTTCAAGGCTCGAGTATTACCGCCCTTGAATCCTATCCTACCTTTCCAGGTGTCACATGCAAGAAGAACTTTGTTTATTTTCCCCAGATAACTGTCCACCTGTCTTTCTTACCTGGCCAGTTTTTTCCTCTCCTTCTCCTCTTCTTCTTCTTTCTGGGCAGATGTCAGGCTCTCAGCATCTGCTAGATTGTCAACAGCGATGGCCAAGAAGACATTCAGTAGGATGTCTGTTCAGAAGGGTGAAGCTAAGGATGTTGCTGAACTAACAGATCATCAGTGTGGATGATAGCAAGCAATCCTGGCCGGCTGAGTAAATAAAGAGTAACCTTTCTGCATCTGAAAGACAATGAAGTCCCAGCTGCCTGAGCAGAGCTTCTTTGACCTCCAGCAAACAGTTCTGGCTTCATGACTGTATCCCCATGCAAAACACACCCTTCATCCTGCATCCTAAAGAGGGTTTGGATTTCGTTCAAATCACATCAGTCACATTGTTATCTGTTTGATGGGATGCAGTTTAACAGAATCAGAAACACAATTTGGCTGTCAATCTTTGCTCCAGACCTTTGATTGTTCACCAATTGCCTTCAGATCCACATGATACATGCTGCTATGTAATGTACGTATTTTAACTCAGGATACAGTTTCCGCAGATGAAGAGGATGATGAAGTAGATGCAGACCAGCATGCCGGGGAAGGACGGTCCACCGTATGCCATGATACCATCATACATCACAGAGTTCCAGTCCTCTCCTGTTAGGATCTGTGGATTCAGAAAGAAAATAAATAAAGGTCTGAAGAAGAAAAGCATTAAAAGTCTCACCCCTTTCACAGTTATTTATCTAATTCAATTGTAATACAAACTAGATTAGAGTATCTAACTTACATATCCCTAAACCCTGCACTTTATATGTATATGGTCTAAATCTGCACCTTATCAAAAGATGTTTGTTGATATTTATACATAACTAAGTACATCGATCTGAATTGTGTATTTGTTGAAACCTCATGCATCTGATTACTCTTTGCACTTTCTGGTTGTATGCAAACTGCATTTCGTTGTACTCTGTGCACAATGACTATAAAGTTGAATCTAAATCAAAATCTAAAATGAAATGACTTTCTGTACTGTAGAAATGTAGGAGTCAAAGTTCATCATTTCAAGTCAGGACAAGATGAGAACAAAAGCAAACACGGGAGGGAAACAAGAAGCAAATAGAGACATCTGCCTCACCTGAAACACGGTGAGCAGAGACTGGGGGAAGTTGTCAAAGGTGCTGCGTCGGGTCTCGTCAAAGTTGAATTTCCCTCCGAAGAGCTGCATGCCCAGCAGGGAAAAGATGATGATGAAGAGGAAGAGCAGAAGCAGCAGGGAAGCGATGGAGCGCACAGAGTTCAGCAGGGACGCCACCAGGTTGGACAGAGAGTTCCAGTATCTGGGGGGGGGGGGCACAGACGTCATGTTTAGTACAAGTCAAAATAATTGAGGCCTTCATCAGGGCAAGTACAACATGGTTCACTTTGGTTTGTTTTTGATCCGTGTTGGCAAGTACTCACATGACCTGTATAGACCAGTAAGTCACATGTTTTAGGTGGACAGGAAAAGTGACATTGAAGACCAAGACCACCAGAGGGAACGACAACAAATGTCAATACTAACCTGGTTATTTTGAAGATTCGCAGCAAGCGTACGCAACGTAGCACAGAGATGCCCAGAGGAGACATAACCTTGGTTTCCACCAGAATGGTTTCAAGAATGCCGCCACAAACTACAAAGCTGTCGAAGCGATTGAAGAGCGAAACAAAGTACGCCTGTGGAGATTTAAGACAGAAGTAAAACTTTAAGCGGAAAGTAGTGGAGGGAGGAGTTTCTCTTGAAAGTCTTTGAATGTATAAGAAATATTTTCACATAGAATTTATTTTTTAGATAAATAATGCTGTGAGCCACCGACCTGCAGACCCAAACTGTACATCTTTAACAGCATCTCGCCAGTGAAGAGTGCTAGCAACACCTTGTTGGCAATGTCTACAGAGGAGGCAAGAAAGGAGACGGAAAAAAAGGAGGAAGGGGTTAGAACAAGGAAATAGGGACCGAATAGAAAGGGACAGCAAAGGAAGATTAGTGGAAAAGGAGAGACAAGGCAAAAATAATGTAGCTACAAACACAACAAATAGAGTGTGTCTGCTTATGTACCTTGTACATCAGTTAACCACTGAGGCTGCTGGTGATGTTCAGAGGCGATGGTAAGAGTGTTGAGGAAAACCAGGAAGATGACCAGCCAATAGAAAACCTGCGATTTGACCGCTGCCCGGCACTTCCTCCTACACAGCCTGTTCCACCTCCGAGAGTATCGACTGAGGAGGAAGAAGCGCAGATTGAGAGAAAGAGAGAGATGGAGAGGTGAGAAAATATGGGAGAGAGGAGACGTAGTGATGAGGAGGGAAGTGGGAAAACAGCAGAGAGGCAGGAATGAACAATGGAGGAAATAAAGAGGAAGATCACGGGCCCATGAGAGAAGAAATAAGGAAAAAAAAAATGTTAAAAATTAACAAGTGAAGAAGAGAGTGGAAAAAAACAGCAGAGGAGAGAGAAAAGAAAGAAAGAGTCAGTTAGTCTGTCTGCAGCGTAGTGATGACATCACTCCTTGGTCGGTGGTTGTCTGTTTGAGAGCAGGAAATATTAGTCATCCTCAAAGACGATTCACACCAGAAGGAGATATGCACCATTAGAGGGGAAAATAACAAATGCTTATCCTGAGGAAATGATTGGAGGCTCAAATGTAAACGGAAATGTGTTATATTGTGATTCAACTATAAGGAAAGATCATGGTTACAACAAGAAGTAGATTATTTTAGTTTTAAAACTCTATTATGTCTTCTATTTAGACATCTGAACATGAGCATTTTAAGCTAATTTGCTCTTTTTCTGCCCTCTAATAAATACACTTTATTGATTTGAATAATCAGCTTTTATCCATAGCCATGTAATGGATCCATACCACAACTGCCCAAATCAATTATCTGTCTTTTCCTTGTTTGAGAGTATATGAGTATATTGATGATTTGTACTTGACCCCTTTCTCTATTGCCCCCCTGCAGCACCAGAGATTTGTCAGCATATGAACAACTAACCAGGAAGTGGAATTATTCCCTGTTTATACAAAATTCATGTTTCTTCTGTTTGAGTGTGTGTGAGCTATTTAGAGTCACTTATGGCACACAGCGGCTTTGGCCATGATGCACACACTGAATGTTACATGAGACACGACTCACAGCAACAGAACAAGCGGACATGCATTGTTACAGAAAGACACATGTCCCTTTAATGTCTGTGATGTTATTTTTGAAACATCTTTTGAGGCTCTTCAAAAGAACCTTAGTTACAAAACGTTGTCAATATTGACATGTTTCTGTCTTTAAAGAGGACAAAAAACCTCTTGGTATTTTAATATGGGTTGGAAAATGTCTGTTTTAGGAATTTGGGGATAATATAAGTACCACAGCAGAAGAGACACTAGAGAAGGTGGATTAAGGGACTATGGTAAACAACATGTACTAACCTGAACTTGGATTTGGAGATCCTATTTCTGGAACACAGAAAACAGAATGGAATTATACACACACATAACACACATATAGACAGGTACACAACATGGAAGGGGTGTTTGGAGAGGGATATTTGATCTTGAATTGACATTTGTAAAAATCAATTTTTTCGAATCAAATCACCCCAAGCAAACACATACAGTATACAGTGGCATCCAGCCAAGTGAACAATAAAAGCTTTAAGTTTGGATTTCCTCCAATCTCTCCTGGTGTGAAAAAACCTAATTTATAAATAGACAAATGTCTGTTGATTGTTCACCACTGTAACAACAAAACATACAGAGTACGGAAGACAAGAGATTATGGAAGATCTTATCTGGACGGAAAAGAAAAGAGGAGTGGAGAGGAGAGGGGAGGAGAGGAGAGGGGAGGGGAGGAGAGGAGAGGAAAGGAGACAGAGGAGAGGAGAAGAGAGGAGCGTAGAGGAGAGGAGAGGAGAGGGGAGGAAAGGAGAGGAGAGTAGAGTAGAGGAGAGGAGAAGAGAGGAGAGGAGAGGAAAGGAGACAGAGGAGAGGAGAAGAGAGGAGCGTAGAGGAGAGGAGAGGGGAGGAAAGGAGAGGAGAAGGGAGGAGAGGAGAGGAGAGGAGAAGAGAGGAGAGGAGAGGAGAGGAGAAGAGAAGAGAAGAGAAGAGAGGAGAAGAGAGGAGAGGAGAAGGGAGGAGAGGAGAAGAGAAGCGATGAGAGGAGAGGAGAGGAGAGGAGAAGAGAAGAGAAGAGAGGAGAGGAGAGGAGAAGAAAGGAGAGGAGAGGAGAGGAGAAAGGAGGAGAAGAGAGGAGAGGAGAGGAGAAGAAAGGAGAGGAGAGGAGAAAGGAGGAGAAGAGAAGAGAGGAGAGGAGAGGAGAGGAGAAGAAAGGAGAGGAGAGGAGAGGAGAAAGGAGGAGAAGAGAAGAGAGGAGAGGAGAGGAGAGGAGAAGAAAGGAGAGGAGAGGAGAGGAGAAAGGAGGAGAAGAGAAGAGAGGAGATAGTTTTTCAGTGAGATGAGTGTCCTGACTCGGTCTATAGCAGCAGATGAATTGACGGACCAAAGCAATGAAGTGACTCACTGCCTGACTGAACGGAGGATAAAATGACTGACTGGCTGGGTATGGAGGCTGACATTACACGCGTCTCTCCCCTCCGTGTGCCCGTCTCCATTATGGAGATCAGCAGGCGTCCAAGTAGCTCCAACCCAGAGGACTATGTCTACGGCAATGTGAAGAGACACTGCTGCTAGTCCAACCTGTTGCAGTCTCACCGAGAAAAGATGAAGACTCGTATTTCCAGTCCTGGCAAGGTTTCCTACTCGTTTGGTTTGGGACAGTCTGACGGAGAGTCACTTATTTCACAAACACTTCAGGAGTCATTATTTTAAAGCTCCTCGTGGACAAGAGAAAGGAGATGGATGCTAGAATTGAATACGCTTTTATTTTAAAAACCAAATGAGGAATGATTGTGCTTTAGATTTGATGCACGACAGCTTTTATAGTGCACAAATACGAAAAAGCATTTCGTGCTTTATCTTTTTCTAAATATGAATCTTTAATGCAGGCAAGATGTAGTGCTATCTCGAGCTGCAGCAATAAGTCAATAGAAAGAAAAGGAACTATAAGGAAATAATGGAACAATTATGATGGCTTCTCTCATTTATTTTGCATTATGAGCCGAGGTTGTGTCAGCTCAGGAAGACACAGATATGATGCCTTCTTTGTTTTGAGTTGTTTTGGTCTGACGGGACAAACACAAACAACATAACAAAGACGAAGTAACAGATGGACAGCGAGAGTACAGATAAACAACAGTGTGCCATCCAAGTGTGCCTCCAGTGTTGCTGATTTAGTTTTATTTCACAACCATTCCATTTTAAATGTCTATGTCGTACTGCACATTAACTCTCTCTATTCACTTCTATTCTGCTCTGATCTCAGAGCAGTTTGTGTGTAGGTGTGTTTGCTTGTATGTGCTGAAGTGGTAAAGTGGGCCTGCCAGGGTCATGCTCCTGCCTGGCCTTCAGTCTAAGAAAGAAAGCAACGCACATGTTGAATAATGTAAAAAATGAAGGAGAGGGGGGGGGAGCAGGGGCGGGTGAGTCAGCTGTTCGTGAGCTCCCACAGGGGAGGGGGGGGCACTTCACCAGCCAACACAAAAGGTGAGAGTGAGCAGAAACAGACGGAGAGAAGAAAGGGAAATTAAACTGCATTACATTTAGATGAGATGAACCATGTAATGTTTTGGGAATTTTTAATGAGTCCATAATGAGGGTCAACTTCTTAAATATGAGCCCAAAACAAATGTTCAAATTTGGATGTTGTTTATTTTTTGAATAATAAAAGAAAAAGATTAAGGCACTGTGGTTTAGAGAAGGTTTAATTCCTCATAGCCTGACCTATATCTAATGAAGGTCACAGATTATTCGGAGGTAGAGAAAGAAGAGTCATTTCCTTTCACTCTGCTCTCCTCTAACCAGCCCCATTGTCGGGATTCTTCCAAACCTCTTTGAGCTTGATGAGGTCCGCCCTGGTGACCTCAGTGAAGGACGGAGCCAGGACAGGCCTCTCTTACCTTGTCTAACACTAAATTGCTTATTGAGGAGAGAGGCAGGATGGAGGTCAGTCTTGGGACGGACAGAAGGTGACCATGAGAGCTGGGGGATAAGAGAAGGAGAAGAGGGTGTGTATGAGAGAGGGTGAGGTACTTACGCTAGCCGGGTACAGCAGGTCTCCCCCTCCACGTCTCCCCCGGGGGCATTGTCTGTGTTGACGGATTCATTCTCACTGGCTGGCATGCTCACTGAGAGACCGAGGAGCAGAGCACGAGGAAGAGAGGAAGTGACAGAAAGGGAAGAAAAAAGAGAAAGATGAATTAACACTCTATATTGTATGCTGGTTTTATACATTATTATATCTAAAGCTTGAGGACTCCAAACGTTCAGTCACCTTTACATATATAGTACTACACACACTTAAAAGGCTATAAAGTGCATTCGTTCCTATTTAGTGAGGAGCTGCACTATTTTAAGTCCCACAATGTGAAAATATTTGTTTCTATAAGAGTAAAAAGAGTGATTTTTCACAAAAGTAAAATGTAAATATTTGCACTGATTGCCTAACTAATTAGAAACTAACAATATGTACTGCTAAGGGATCCTGGGAAACAACCACTGCAACAGCTATTAGGAAGGATCTCAACTTTTAAGCTGAAGGATTGCTTAACTCTGTTTGAGCTAAATCATTAAAAAAGCCTTTTGTGATTTAATAGCTCATGGAGATTGAAAGAAAAAACACGCTTGGTCTTTGGTCTGCAAACTTCCCGGAGGATGTCGAAGCTTAACTGCAGCCAAGGTTTTGAGAAAAACTGGAAATGCTTTTTATACAGTCATCTATGTAAACTTCAATCGAGCTGTGAGAGATGTGGCAGGATTTATGTCAATGCAAACATCTGAAAATGAATTAACTTTTCAAGATGTTTTTTCTGTGGGAGTTCGCAAACAGGTGGGAAGCTCAGTGAGCCCAAGCTTTCTTAGTTTGGAGACTTTGAATGTGTCACTTTGTCCTTATTTAAAGACAGGTTTCAAGGTGCATACACATGGAAGGATGAATATCAGGGGAGATGGAGGTGGTAAAGAAAGAACAGAAGTCATTTGAATTGGTAGTTAAGGATGGAAAAGTGTAGGGAGGGAGGGATGGAAGCATCATGGGAGGTGTAGATTGAAGGAGAGGAAAAATAGGATAAATGTGGGAATTGCTGTTTGAGGGACTGATACATTGCTTTTTATTGCTTCTGTCAGTCTTTGCTCGCCTGCGGGAATAAGCTGCACTCCCCTCACTGTCACCTCAAACACTTATTGTATCACCCTGTGGGTACAACAGTCAGATACTGATAGGAATCTCAATGCGTCTTGTATTAAAGGAAGATATCCCCCGTTAAATGAAGCCAGACCCACTCTTGCAAAACGGCTTTAAACACAAAACCAAGGGACATGATTGGTTCCTTAAGATGAGAGCGCTTTCTCAAAACGGCACTATCCAATCTCGACTTTACTTTTTTTAGTAATTCCAAAATGGTCTAAGACATGAAGAGCTTGCCATGTAATCATGCCTGGGCTCTTGTATATAAAATCGCTTTCAAAACACAATTTGAACCCTGACATTGTCCCTAATGCATAAATATTGCAAAAATAAAATGTTTTTTTATATCAAGAGCTCAATAAAAAAACTGAAACCTTGACCTTAACTAAATGTATTATGTCAAAAACATCGCACATAACTGTATTAGGTTAGTTGAAAGCAATAATATTAACTTGAACCTAATATTTAGTATTAATTAATGTTATTGCTTTCAACTAACCAAATACAGTAAAGTGAAATATGTTGACATGATACATTTAATTAAAAGCAACATTTCAGTTTCTTCAGTGCTGCTTGTAAGCACTTAGCTAGCATAATACATTAAAGTAAGCTCATTGAGTTAACAGCGTGCTTTGCCGAATGCCTTGTGATGGATGAATTCTGCTGTGGAGATCAGGACGGTCTCAGTGAACATTAAGGCCTCTGCTGTGAACACGCTCAATGTTTCTCACTTCGCCACGTGCCACCTGCTGCTATGCTACTTAGTTAAAAGCACTCGGGGCCCTCAAGTGTCTCTCGAGGCTAAAGCCTTTCAAATATATAACCAGCCCTGTGCCTTCTCCTCAATGGAGCTCTGAACTAGTTTAATACCTATTGTTAGAGTAAACCCCAAAGACTTGAGACACGGAGAGGAGGAACGAGATGAAAAAAAAACTAAGGAAGGATCAAGGAGCATGGGAGGGAGATAAATGGAGGGAGAGTTATAAGAAAGACAAGTTTTCAAGGCAAAATAGGAATTCATTAACTCTAACCAATGTTGGCATGTGTGAATGAGAAAATATATGAAATAAAAGCATTGAAAATAAGCGGGCCAACAAAAAGGCATTGAACTTGATGAGGACAAAATCCTTCACTGAAGTAGTCTTTTGGGGAAAAGAAAAATGTGTGTGTGTCCTCTAGTGCAGTGGTCCCCAACCACCGGTCCGCGGACCGGTCATTTGGTACCAGGCCGCAGAGAAAGATTGAATACAAAAATATTTTATAAAAATATTATAAACATTTATTTTATAAAAATATTGTACAAAAATATGTTGATTTATTGATTATCAGTCTGAAAGACGTTTACATTTTCGCGTGCCGTGAGTTATTACAGTGATACCTTTTTTCTGTAGCCCAACTCATAGAAAACCGCCCATCTGGCAAAACTGAGCTCGAGAGCAGTTTGGACTCTGGAATGTCATAACGCTGTGATTTTCGTTTGGATTACTGGTCTGGGTGAAGCATGCGAGTGTGTGTGTATTTTTGCGTTTGTGTGTATTGCGTTTGTTTCCCGGGGAAAACAGTCACAAGAAACACCGGCTGTTGTTATGCCTGTTGTGAGGTTAAGTTACTCAGTTCTCCGCTTGTAATTATGCCGTTACAAGCTTCAAAGTTGTATTTATCATCTGAATTTGCCGAAACAAGTTTAATATTCTGAAAGCCAAGACTTTGACGAGTGAGAGGTGCCAGTCATCTTCCCTACAAGCGTCAAACATGTATTTATCGTGTGATTTTGGAAATAAAAGTTTAATATTCTGAAAGCCAATACTTTGTTTATTTAAAGGTCCCATGTCATGCTTTTCTGGTTATTACCCGTCCCCTCTTGTGTTATGTAGCTTTTTCTGCATGTCTGCAGAGTAAAAAACCCTCAAAGTACACCCTGTAGCGAGTACAACTCTAACACAGAAAATACCTGTCTATGCTGCCCCAGAACGCTTTGTTGGGTATAGTGACGTATTTCGGGTATAGTGACGGAACGGCTCCGCAGATTGCTCCAAATCAAATCAAATGGACCAATCCGCGGAGCCGTTACGTTCGCGGAGCCGTTGCGTTTGGACCAATCCGCAGACTTCCTCACACACACACACACACACACACACACACACACACACACACACACACACACACACACACACACACACACACACACACACACGGTGGGACTGGTGTGGGTTCGCTGTGTCTCGCTGTCTCGCAGACGGCCACTGGGCGAACAGGGAGGGGGGGGGGCGAGCTCCAACAAGCTGTTTAGGACAGAGTGAATACACATACTATACAGAGATGCTGTATGAGAAACCAATGTGAGTTTGGAACAATATAATTATGATCAGTAGAAGTTGCCATGACATGGGACCTTTAAAATCAAACAAAACACCCGAAACCCGAGAAACTATTTTTTTACGCAAATCCAAGTTTATTCTGAAATGAGCCGTTGCGACTTCCGACTGATTTTGATAGAGCGGTTAATATTAAACCCACAAAAAGACCTACTAAAAACAAGCTGGAAAAAATGAGTGCAACACAAACTTGTTTAAAGAGAGTAGACTGGACATAAGCAACACACTGCGGGTGTCATTGTGTCCCATTAACCCTAGATTGGACCGGCTTGTTGCAGAGACACATGCTCAGGGCTCCCACTAATTCAGCGTAGGCCTAATAATTGTGAGTTGTATTTCTGTGCACTTTATATTTGTTTTTATGCCGGTGTTCAACTGGTTATTGTGTTAACTGGTTAGATCTGCTTACGCATTTACTTTGATTACCTCCTTCTTTTGCAGTGCGAGAGACTTTGAGACAGCAAACTGTGTTGAGTCAGTGTTTGAACGGGCAGATTGTCTGTAAACTGCAGCATATAAATGAAGCCTGCAATAAATAAATACAATCAATTGAACTATAGCCGAGGTAATTAAGGTCTGAACCCATGCTCTGAAAAACGCTACTGCATGTTGTCTAATCGTCTGTGCCGCGGTGCCGTAGACACGTTTTCTGTTGTTGTGGTTGTTGTTGCAATTATATACCTTTGTGATGTGTTTGATTGCAGCATTCAACCCAATGGAAAATAGAAAACCAGTTAACTCAATAACCAGTTAAACAGGTGGTATTATTTTATTTCGTCATATTTATCCCCCCACTACAAAATATTTTCTTACATGAAACCGGTCCGTGGCGCAAAAAAGGTTGGGGACCGCTGCTCTAGTGTAGGCTACAGAACAGATTTGAGTGAACATACTAAAATAGCGTTCGAGCCAGATATTATTCGTCAATGACACCATCTGGTAATTTCCAGAGATTTATTTAGTTGATCAAATATTTAAAAACAAACCCAAAAAGGACAGTGAATTCATATTTATTATCCTCTACCAAATATAACATAATATTTTGAGGATTATCATGCAGTCTATTTATGACAATAATCTTATATTTTGAATTTTAGTCTCTCTTTTTGCACACTAGGCAATTGTCACATTATATGGGGATTCAATTAACTAGTGAACTGCTAGTAATCATGCACTTAGCAGTAGATGAACAGTATCTTACATTTATACTCAACAATATGACAAGTGCTGGGTGAAAATGATAAAAAGGCTAAAATTCAAATTTGGTAGCTATTTCTGTATTGTCCTTGACAATCAGAGCTAGCATGGCTAACGACAGGGCAGGGGGATTTTAGGGAAAGGAATTTAAAACAACAAGAAGAGGACTGTGGCATCACAAATGTGTTTGTCGTCATGCACGGTGTGTAAACCGCACTTGTTTCATGTGATGAAATTGTCCTCCTGATTATTTTTTTTTCAGGCAGATGCGAACAGTTTCTCTCCTACAAACCTAGAAAGGAAAACGGTGGCTGCATCTCAATACAGAAATTAAGTTTTCTCCTCATGTCCTTTTCCCCCTGTACTGATAGTTCTTGTCTTTTTCGATTATAGGTGATTTGAAGTTAAGGGCCATGAAACACGGTCAAGGTTTTAATGCAATGAAGACATACAATGTTGGCAGCAGGATGAAAATGATTGGCAAAAGACCAAGTCTCCACTGCGATACGGTATTTTTATATATGGCTTCGATATAGGGTAATTGTTTGAGGTGAACAAAAGGGGTAACAAAGACAATGAGAATAAACTTATTTACAGTTAAAGAGGCAGCCACTGAAAAAAATAAAAACCGGTTCCTAGTACAATGCAGGAGAAGAGGAGAGGATGAGGAGAGGTGCGGTTCGCTTGCATGTCTAAAATAAGGTTTCCAGTCAATGTTGAACTAGTGTTGAACCATGCAGACAGACGCACACGCCTTACGAATGAAAGCCGCATTTCTCTTCACGGCTCCACGCAGAGAATGAAAGCGGCTTTTACCTGGGGATAGAGAGCACGGCTCAACAACACAAACACACACACACACACACACACACACACACACACACACACACACACACACACACACACACACACACACACACACACACGGATACACACACAAATAGCACTTACAATCAGCACAAATACAGAAATGCACACAAACTTCATATTCAAAAACACATAATCACATTTACTCATAGCGCCTCTGATGACATGAACGACCTGTTAGAAGGAACCATGAACGCCTCTGCAAAGAAAACACCTCATTACATCACTCTATTAATATCATTTTGGACAAAATATATGACTACCTTTTTCTGTTTTGTACCATTTAGTTTCATTGCCAGATTCTCGATGGTAAAGAGAAATGACCATGGAGAAAGAGAGAGGGAAAGTGGAAGTACTCGTGTTTTTCGAGTGTCAACATTCAAAAGCAGGTTGCAGTGCTCTTTTCAATGAGCAGCATTACGTACAATATATTTCTCCATCATAATCTCCTTCCTCTTGGCCTTCACAAACGTCATTGTTTGCTGTCCACTTCAGCCCTTCCTCTCATAGTATTTGCACCATTGTGAACCAGAAAATTCCTCAGCTCGCTCCTCTGTACCGAGATATTTCAATTGTTGGATTCGGCTCATTCTTTTCAAGTGATTTACATATGATTGTCCAAGCATACTGTAAAAGCAATATCCTTTGAGTGAGTCAATGTGTACTGTGCTGCTCATGTAACACAAGAGGTTCCCAATGTAGGATCAATAAAGTATCCTTCTATTTATCTATCTATCTGTAGAATAAATAAAACTGCATTCAGAGATATGAAGCATAAAATATAGTAAACATCCGGTACACAAACATTTACATCCAAGGAGCGCACACATACAAATCAATCCTCACAAGTAGGTTTCATATTTCAAGGGAAAAAACAGGACATTTAAAGACAAAGACATGCTCAGCTACACGTGCAAACAGAAATGACATTCTAAAATAAAAAAGCTTTTTATGATCTATTACTGTACGACAATGTCAAATAGCAAACACAGCCAATCTACTTGTGCCATTAAAACACAATCAAAAATGTATCTTGTAATTGACTAATGTACCTTTATAAAGGCCAAAGACTTTAAAGGGGCCATATTATTCTTAATTTCAGGTCCATATCAATATTTAGTGCCTCTACTGTGACATGTTTACATGCTTTAATGTTCAAAATTGGCTCTATTTTTCTCATACTACCTACATTAGTGGAGACCATGACAGAATGGTTTGAAGTATGCTGACACTTTTTTAAGAGGCAACATATGAAATCTATTGAAAACATTTTTAGATTAGCAAAATAAAGCTACACTTCCATCTTACATACTCTCCATGATTATCACCAATAAATGGAGTGGGCATAATTGAAATGTAGTTTTATAACTGGGAAATTAGCGATGTTGGCTAAAGCTGCCCCACTTACAGTTTTTTGTGACAGTGGATCAATGGGGACTGTCCACGACACTATAAACAAATAAACTAAACTAAACTAACAGATAAACAAGATACCTGAAGTATTTTACTCCTCAGTATGCTCCTAAGGAGGTATGTTGACCACCCCCCTTTCTCCTAAGCAGTCGTACTATGAAAGACAAACACAACCATGGTCACGACTGAATACTCATGGAAACATGTGTCCCGGCACAGGGATGCACACATACCATCCTGATCCTGAGGGTCAGCAGAGGGGCTGAGCCAGGCCAGCTTACTGCTGTTCTCCCCCAGGTGGGCGGGGGACACTCCTGCCAGACAACAGCAGCAGGAAGCCAAGACAAGAGGGTGGCATGCAAGGACAAGATGGCAGAGGGTGAGCACATGCAACACACACACAGACATGCACATGCAGTATGCATGAGACTACAGGCAAAACACGCAAATGTGCATACTGCAGCGAAAACACATCATATGATATATATACACATAAATAAATAAAGCACTAACACAACATTCATATCACATCACATATCATCACAGTTGAGTGTGTATGTGTGTCAGACAGGATTGCAGACTCAGAAAGGATAGCTGAAATGTTTTAGAAACTTTTGACCCCTGCAAACTCACTCATGCTGTTACTGTAGCCTATCATGTGAAGATGGGATGATTGATAGACAGGTAGAAAGATGTGTGTGGTCTCTGTACGAGTGTGTGGTCAAGTGCTATGACTTGTTCTTGTCCCAGGTAATGTCACACACACACACACACACACACACACACACACACACACACACACACACACACACACACACACACACACACACACACACACACACACACACACACACACACACACACACACACACACACAATATTTATATCCCCTTTTTATCTCAACATCTATTCTCCCTCTCATCTCTCTCTCTTTGCAATCCTGTCTTCCATTCTCCATATCTGTGTGTGTGTGTGTGTGTGTGTGTGTGTGTGTGTGTGTGTGTGTGTGTGTGTGGGTGTGTGTGTGTGTGTGTGTGTGTGTGTGTGTGTGTGTGTGTGTGTGTGTGTGTGTGTGTATGTGTGTGTGTGTGTGTGTGGGTGTGCTCCCTGGGCAACAGACACACAATGCCCTCATTCATCTTCCCAAAGGATGGTCCATCCCATCGAGGAGGTGGCGAGACATAGCCATAAGAGAGCAAGTGCTTTCTTATTTTTTTACCTTCACAAACAGAGGGATGATTGATCTTTGAGGTGGATAACTTCTGATCACATGTATCAATCATGCTGTCATCTAAAAAATGTATTCTGTTTAATAATTGTAATGGATTTAATCTCGCACGAGACAAACTAACTACAGACTACAACTAACTTGGTCTTGTCTTGACATAGCACATTATGTCAGTGATCTAGAACAAAAACAATATGAATCTAAGAGGCACTAATTGTGTGATGTGACATTTAAAAATAGTGTGCCCAATTGGGGCCACATACTGTATTTGTTTGTTTGTTAATGCGCCACACACTGCTGATGTGTTCTGCCACACTGATTGGCCCAGAGGAGCACGGCGCTAACAGGTGAAAACAAGAAGATTTGTTACGGATTAGCCACAGGAGTGCTGTGCCTTATTTTCATGTAAATTGGGTCATTGCTCATTCAACCATAGTAATGTCTTGAGCCTAACTGAAAGATTAGATCATCATTTTTTTATTATTATCTTCTTCCCTTGCCCATCATCAGTGTTTCTCAGAGTGAGCCGCAGCCACCTCTGCATATTTAGTCCTCATCACTCATTGATTCATCATCGATGTGAGGAAACGGAGCTCCAAGCAGTTATAACAGAGTTCACAGGACATACTGAACAATGCTTGCTCAGAAATAGTACAGGCATTGTGTCAAACCGCTGCCTCTCTTTCGCATTATCCCTCTCTCTTTTTCGATCTATCTTCTCTGAGATCAAACGTCCAGGTCAAAAGAGGTTACTGCTGGACTCTCCCTCCCCAGGAAACAAAGCTCACTCCTCCTGGGGAGACTTGTACCATGTGAACATTTCTGTCACAAAAGAGTGTATACCTACAGTGTGTGTGTGTGTGTGTGTGTGTGCCTGTATGTGTGTGTGTGTGTGTGTGTGTGTGTGTGTGTGTGTGTGTGTGTGTGTGTGTGTGTGTGTGTGTGTGTGTGTGTGTGTGTGTGTGTGTGTGTGTGTGTGTGTGTGTGTGTCCAGAGGCTATTAGCTGCAGTCTGACACATTCCACTAATATCTAAACAGGTTTTGAGCCTCGGGGGGGTTCTTAGCCAAAGCAGCAGATTGTCTGTCAGCCACTCCATCAGTCACTCACTGCAGTCTCATCGTCATTCAATGACGATGAGACTGCAGTGAGCTCAAGACCTACAGACTAACCCTAAATCTGACACAAACACGTGCGCAGTTAACCTCACACCTTCTTATATCCTCAGATATAAACACAATAGAAACATAAATCTTAACTGCCAACACTACCACACAACAATTCATAAATCACACACACACACATCCCGAGGCGAACTGCAGGAAGTAAATAGATCGACTCTCGCCCTTGGCATATTTTACCGTTAAACACAGACACACACTGTAGTACTCACGGTTTCTAGGTTTGTCATCGTCCATGCCCTCCTCTTCATTCTCTGGGTCAATGTCTTCAGCCTGAGTGATCCAGTCTAAATAGCCCTATATTCACCACACATATGAACACACAAGCAAAGAAAACACTGGCTGCTTAGCAGTGCTTATCAACAAAACAAAAATTGTTTCTATCAAATGTTATGGTATTCATTATGTTTCTCAATGTTCCCTATTCTTATACTAAAAACTGAGATGATTTAAGGACATATATTAGTGACAACAACAGCATCTTTCTTTATTCTTAATGTTAATTCATGTTATTATTTTTAAATTAATCTTAATGTATACACATGGCTGTCTCTTTGATTTACTCTTTTATCCTCCTCCATCGATCTGTAAATAATGTGTTACCTATTAAAATGTATTTAAATAAAGTTTGCTTTGATTTCTATGGTTACCTGGCAGTAATTAACATTGAATTGTAGTTGCAGACAAAGACTCTTGCAGCTTCTATTAAACATGCAGAGAAAGAACCGCCTACCTTGAGGTCCTCCTCTAGCTGCTGTTTTTCTCTGAGTTTCTGGAAGTCACCACGTGCTTTGGCCTTCTCTCTCTCCTTGGAAAACTCTCTGGGAGGAGGGAAATAGGATGGAGGGGTTTGGGGGATAGAAAGAGGGATAGAAAGGAAACAGTGACAGAGGGAGAGAAAAAAGAATCTGAAAATCTAAACTGAAGTGCAAACCATGTGACAATGCTGTGATAATACAGAACATTATTCAGTGTGTCAGGACAGGAAGGAGGGAAAACCTGCTAAATAGAGTGAAACATGTGAAGAGAAACAAGCTCTGCCAAGGAGATACAGTGTTAGTATGCTAATACAGATGAAGCACGCCCAGACAGACAGAGAGCTGGATTCACAGCTCAGACAATCCAATTCATACAGATATATTGTTAAGCAGCCAAGAGATATACAGTTCCAATCGGTTCTGTTTAAAGGTTGGTAGACATGGTAACGCCTGCATAAACACACAACGTCAAATAAGCTGCAGTTTGATTTGATCACATCAGTAATACACTGTTTATACCCTATCATTGACAATCTATCTATTTGTGTAAACTTGTTCCCACTGATTTACAAAGTGTCGGAGTTGATGAAGCCGTATTCTAATAATTAAGCCTGGTGCACTGTGAGAATGTGAATTGAGACACCCCGAATGACTGACCAAGTGTGGATGAGTGCTAGTTTTATTAACTTAGAGGAGAAGAGGGTTTTGAAAAAAACACTTAACACATTTCCCTTACAGTAAATGTCAGTTACTTTAAGCAGAGTCAGGATGCTTTTATTCTGGAAGTATCACCTGCAGCCAAACATTACTGATGAATAGACAATAGTTGTTGTCTATTAATAGAGGATCCCTCACACATTTAGGCTAGTGTCATATAAGTGCATTGCTTTATCCCATTGTTATAAGTTCATAAAGATTTCTTTTATCTAAAATAATATATATAAAGATTGAATTTAGTCATAACAATCTTTGCTGATTAGTCTTAAAAGTGTTGCTGTCCCAGGGCCCCAGGTGCTCCCGAGCCTGCTGCGAGTTTGTGCAGAGCATCCCAGGGTCTCCCCCCGGCTGCAGTGCCTCAGCCTGCTCCCGTCAAATTGGAGGAGAATTGGGTCTGCAGCGAGGGCGTCTCGCTCCACCAAGCCCCTCACCTCTGGCATCTCTTTGTTTTCGTCACGACCCAGAGGTTTTTTAGGTTGGAATGACGATAGATAGGTTAACTGAAATATTTCTTCAATGCTTTAGCTACCTTTTTATGCAGCATTTGCAATTCTTTATGTAGAAAATAAAATGATGGAAGTGTGTAAAAGTAGACTTAACATAAACTACATTCTTATTGATATAGAATGATGCCAGCTTTTTAGGGTTTGTCAGGATTTTGGATGTGATGTGGACACAGAAGACATAAACAAAGTTGATTTAAAACAACTAAAATTGATGTTAGGAGAGTGTGAAATATTTTCATTATATGATGAAACCTGGTGAAATTACTTCCAGGTGTCAGGAGGAAGAAAGAAAGAATTAAAGAACATTTGATTAATCGGCGCATTAGGGGAAGGTCAACGTCAGCTTGGAGCCAAATAATTCATCGGGAGGAGAGCTGACAGGAGCTGAGAGGCTTGAGAACGTTTTCAGCCAAAATGTGCACGGATACACACTCCAAGGTCCATTGACATTGCAAGAGCCTCCCTGCTTCTTATTTTAAACAAGATGCATTCAGTGGAGTTCCCTGATGGTCAGTTATCTCACACCATCATCTTGGGTTTGGAAATCACGGAAAAGTAAGCTGCGTATGCCATACAGCATGTGTTTTAATAATGTTAGATAATACATTACAATAATGGCAGATACCATTTGCACCCGGGTGACTACACTGAAAAAACTGTAACGTTGACTTTAATTAAATGTACTAGGTCAACAAACTACACATAATTGTATAAGGTAAGTTGGTAGCAATACTATAAAGTTTAAATTATAAATATTAGGTTCAACTTCATATTAATGATTTCAACTAACCTAATACAGTTATGTGTAAATAGCTGAACACCTGTCGTGTAGCTATTTTCTCCCGGGTGCAAATACACACTCCATAATGTTTATTTAAGTGGGGCTTTGCAGCTATGGAAGTTTCACACTTACAGCATCCAAACACGTTCCCTGGAGAGCATCACAGTATCCATAATGGTATGTGTCTATTTTCATAGATTTCTACAGTCAGTCTATTATTTGGAATAGAATCAGAGAATGTGTGTGAGCCTGTCAGTGTGTTTTCTGTGTGGTAAAATGATAGAATAAATCACAACTACAGACAACACAGTCACATACACAAAAGGCAGATCAATGAGCATTAGGACAAACTGCTACAGTTGTGCTTGTCATAACATTAGACCCAATCTTATTGATCTGTGGTTGTGTGTGTCAGTGTGTAGTATACTATGTGTGTGTTTGTGAGAGCAGAACTCTCAGTGATCACTCTCAATTTACTATTCTCAACATCTCTCTTTTTCCCCGTAAATAGTCATTGGATTTTCTTCATGTGTCCCCTCATTCTCTCTCAGACAGCCTCATGCTTCTTTCTTTCTATTTACACATTACATCAAATACAGACAAACACCGTCACACCCCATGTTTCTGTCTCTGTGCCCGTCGCTCTCCTTCTTCCTGTTTGGCCATTAGTTATTATGCCAATCTGAGACCCACACACACTGCATGGAGAAAGCAGTTGGTAAAAGGTCAGGCTGTGTAGTGTGATGACAGCATCATTAGTCAGAAGTCAGACAAAGAGTCAGACAGCCAAACCCCCCAAGCTGTTTGGACCAGATAGACCTCTATTATTTTTCCCACAATGTTGCTGCCACATCACTGTGGGCATCGAGAGTCAGATACAGGTCAGTCAGTCAGGGGTGAGACACTTCACTTTTTAAGTTCATCTTAACCTACGGCATGTGAAGAAACATGAAAAACAACAATCCACACTAAGCTCTGTTTCTTCTGTAAATCATATTAGAAAATACCTGCTTATGGCATGAATGACTTCACCCACTTGTCGCGGTTTGAATCCATGTATGTCCAGATTGCCATTAATTCATCATTTTATTTTGTTAGATACTCCTGAAATCGTGAAATTATAAGAAGCAAGTCCATTTCTAAGGTATGTCCAAAACATGTTTACAAGATCACAGTGACATTTCATTTTGAATACTAATCAGTTCATACTTAAGACTAAGACAGAGATATTGCATTCACAATATTGGGCTGGTTGGAAAAATAATTGTGGTACTGCGAAATCCACATACATGTAGTTCTTAAAACATATTGGACATAATCGTAGATGAAATGAATTAATGTTAAATGTCCCTTTTGTGTGCTGGTATGTATTTTGTTTCTTGAAAATACATACCTTTACCAGTTTAAAAAACCACAACACCATTTCCTTTCAGAAGCAAGAAAAACAGACAGCAAAGCTCTCTAAGAACGACAGTGTGAAGGAGAGGGAAAGAAGTTAGTCTCAAGTGACCTTTGACCTTGCCCTTACCCGCTCAATACCCCCAGAACCAAGTTTAGCACAAAGAAGGATCCGATGATGATTAAGGTGACAAAATACACCCAGGGCCAACTGTAACCTACTGCGTCATTCACCTGGTGGAGAGACGGAGGCGTGGGACACAGGAGGGGAGACAAAGGAGGAATGCAAGGGAGAAGGGTGTGAGGAGACAGGTAAAGATGGAGGGAGGAAAAGAAGCCGAGTAGAGAGCAGTAAGGGAGGTTAGGAGGGAAGGGAGGAGGGGCAGAGGGAAGGGGTTAGATCCTCAGTGAAATTTCCCAACAGATGGAACTGTATCCTTCTGCAGGATCCCTGCTGGGATAATGCATTTATAGTATTTGTCAGAGTCACTTCTGCCACATGGCAGCGTATCTGACCGGCTGTATTCAATTTTAAACACCATCAGGTGAGGGCATGTAAGGGAAGGTTACAAGCTTACATCCCTCGAAAAGAGTTCATTTAAAACCCTGTGAAGAGAAGGCATTTTAGACACTTGAAGACAGTGCAGCAAGACTCCCATGGATTAGACATTATGACTGTCATCATGACAGCTTATTCTCTCTTGATGCAAAAAAAAGAATGAATTTTATTATAAAAAGCCACAAAAAAAAGAGTCTTAGATTTAATTTAAAAAAGCTTTCATTTTTAAATCAAATTTGAGGTGTAAAATATTAAAATGATTATTATTGCTATTATTTAATTGATATTGTTATGGCGGTTATAGTTATCCTGCTGACTTTAACTCAAATGTACCTAAGAACCATAGTCCCTATTTAGTGCAGGCTTCCATCCTATAATTTCCATTTTTAATGCCATGTTTCCTTTCAGACTTCACTCTGTCCTCAGAAAAACCTTTTTTGCCTGTTGTGATTTCCCTGTTGTGCAAGCTTTTTTAAGTTCCATCTCTATAGCTGACCTGAGGGATGAATTATTAATACCCCAGTGTGTCCCTACAGGCCGGGTGGTGCTTGTACTAAAACAGTGTGACTTGGCAGAGCGGGGTAAAACTGCACCCAGCCACTGGAGCAGCATTTAGTGAAACAAAACATACACACGCATCCATACAAATACACACACGCTGCACATACACAAACAATGTAAGCAGATGCTGATAAGCACATGAGACAAACATGTGTGACGATAACCAATACATGCAAACAAACATGGCGGATCTGTTTATGCAGTCATCTCATTAAGGAGGAAAATGGGTATCTTAAAACTGAGCCTTGGAAAAAAAAACTGCTCAGAAGAAGAGTCCAGCAAGTGCTTGTGTGTGAATGTGTCTCTCTGTAAGGCTTCTGACAAAGGACTGAGTGAAGCTGGAGAGAGCTGGAGATTGTGCTCAGTTCAGTCAGTTCATCTTTCCTGGACTGTAGAGGATTAAGATCTTTACAAGAAGAGATCTAGCTCTACTTGTACTGGAAGACTGCTGATGTGAGACTGCCTGAATCCCCTTTCTCTAATTTGCATTTGATGGTTTCAATTGAATGTACCAAATAATCTCCAAATCAATGCTAATAAGACTACTTGGATATTAAGCTGTACCTAAATATTTGGGATGGAATGTTCACCTATATAGCCCACCTTGACTCTTTAGCCAAGTGTTGCAACTCTTGTATAAATCCCTTCAGTGTGTAGTAGTCTCCCATTGAAATGGTGATGACAGGGATTACAGTATTAAAGGCTGTAGCATGTTCAGTTTACAGCATTGGATTCTGGATTCATACAGCAGTTGAACTACCCAGCTTATTACTACTATGGTCTCCAAAGAAGGATATTATATATAATCCAAATGTTAAGAGAGTAGAGTTTATGTGACATTATATTTAGAAGAAAATCATGTGTTACCTTAAATAATACTGTCAACTTCAACTAATAACACAAATAATCATAATAACCATAATAATGCCCAATAAGTGGTGTGCTTTTATAGTGGATAACCATGAAATATTTCCATTCTATTCCACTATTTAGTGGTTCAATGGATCCTCCAATTCAATCACAAATTGCACTTCAAATGTCTGTTCCAGGGAGTCTTGTTGCATGGTCAATAATCACATATTAAACACTGTGCACCGTACACCCTCATCACAAACAACTCACATACAGACATTTGTACACACATGAGCACAGCACAACCTCTTACCCGCTCAACACCCCCAGAACAAGATTGAGAACGAAAAAGGAGCCGAAGATGACGAGAGAGACAAAATAGACCCATGGCAGCTCATAGCCCATAGCATCCTGCATCTGAGAGACGAGAGACATGGGAGAGAAACAGAAGGAGAAGAGAGCGGTTAACAGGGAGAAGGTGGTGGAAGAAGGGCAATGGGGAGGGAAGGAAGAGAGGGGTGAGGACAATGGGTAAGGTACATAGAGAGAACGAATGAGAGGGGGCAGTAGAGGTAAAGGAGAGAAAGTGTGTAAGAGAAGGAATCAAGGTAGGAAAAGATGATAGGAAGGAAAAAGGAAAGAGCAGTGCATGTTAAAAAGAGCAGTAGGAAGATATGGCCAAGCAGGAGTGGCAGTGTTGTGTGATAAAGTGTGTGTATACACCCTGGTGTCTGGTGTTAGAGAGCACAGGCTGGACCAACTACAATCAAGCAGATACTAAACAACACTTAACAGCTTTTGTAACTCAATAACAATCCTGAGCCCTATCTTGGAGAGGTGGATTGCCCTTAATTGACAATGAGTGTTAATGCTATACATGTGTCCATAAAAACAATGACACACTGTTATAAGTGATCTACTGCATGTGTATCAATTAAATAAATGAAGGGGCTGTCACATGGACACATGTTGAACAGAACGAGACAACAGAAGAAACAAGGGTTGCTATGACAGCAGATGTTGGATGTCATTAATCTATAGTCCTGAAAATGTGAGACAATGAAAACTACGGAAACGCATGGCCCAACACAAGAAAAGGTTTGGTGTTTTCCCATAATCATACAGACTCCGGACAAATAGGTCCCATTCATTATCAAGGAAGCTGGATTCCCAAGCGCTCTAAAAATGAATTGTATGATTAGCACAGTGTGTGTGTGTGTGTGTGTGTGTGTGTGTGTGTGTGTGTGTGTGTGTGTGTGTGTGTGTGTGTGTGTGTGTGACGTGTGTGTGTGTGTGTGTGTTTGTGTGTGTGTGTGTGTGTGTGTGTGTGTGTGTGTGTGTGTGTGTGTGTGTGTGTGTGTGTGTGTGTGAACACAGGAAGTGGCAGCAGACAGGGCAGTTACAGCAGGGGTGTAGAGTAAGCTCTCTGCTCCGTGTGTAAACATACACACAGAAAAGGGACTTGCACACACACACACACACACCCCACACGCACGCACCCACCCACACACACACACACACACACACACACACACACACACACACACACACACACACACACACACACACAGACACACACACACACACACACAGACTACCAAAACATTCTGAGATAAGTAACAAAACAGACATAGCTAAAAAAAAAACTTTCCCAGATCTTACCAGTGTAACACATTATTCAATTGCAAATGAATTTCTTTAGAGATGTACTAATCTAATACATAATTGTATCCTTTAATATTGCGATGGCTAGCCCCACCTTGTCCCTCTTACGATATGTATTATTTTCATCACAGAGCTTAAAATCAGTTTCTCTGAAAGCTAAATCACTAGTGATCTTACAGAAACCTAGGATGTCATTCACCACATGTTAACAAAGGTTTGAAGGTATTTTAAAACTCTATTGACAATATGAACAAATGTTTTCTGATCAGGTGCATCCTAATTTGACATATTTTTGATTATTTTGTAAGACGTTCATACTTACCAAAACACACATAGCAAGCAGAAACGTGTATCTTCTGGCTAGAATCCTACTTAGGATTAGTACATCATGTGAAAACTCTAGATACTGGATAAGAATCGTTCTTTGTGAAGTGGACTTATTATTCATTGATCGAGTTCGAAAAGAGTCCTTTAGGATAACGGAAACAAAATACGGTGCTTTACGTGTTGTTAAATAACATTCTGAGATAACATCATTATTTCAATTTCAGAGAAAGTTATGCTGAGCTCTGTGACCTCAATATAATCATCACACATTAGAAGTGCAAATTGAGGCTACCAAATGAATGGAAATTAGCACAATGTTATTGCCCACTGGACATTTGGTTATATAGAGTTGTTTTCACAATCCTAAAAGACAGTATTCATCTGTAACACTCGCAGTGAGACAGCATTTAGAGAAAAGAGCTTTGAAATGATAAAACATTTGAACTTTCTGCTAGCAATTGATCAACGTTGAAGCTAGGTGAGTGAACATTTATTAAAGAGTATGAACATTTTATTTAAAACACTTTTAACATTAATAGCTCCCTTTTAAAAGTCTGCGTGCAGCTATATCACTGCATCATGTTCCGTTTCACATTGTAATGTATTATATTTAATATCACAATATAAATATATCTACAACTGTACCAAATTGTTTAAAGATAATTCTATATAAGATCTAAGGAAAACAGACTGCAAACTGGTTGTAATGAGGCTTTAAAATGTACATACTCAGCGGGTGGACATCAGCAGGGTGGGGATTCAAGAGATTATTTTTTATAACATTGTTGCTCTGATTGTAAATTGAAACTGTGCCTTACAAATGTCATCTTATTTTTATTATTTTTATCCTTGTGTGAACTCTATCCGGACTGTGCTGTATTTCACTGTGTTGCTGCAATAGGTCTGCATTTCCCTAAGAAGATCAATGAAGGTCTATCTTATATTATTTTATCTTATAACGACTTGATATGGGCAATTGTTGAAAATCTCTTTCAAAGTTGACATATTGCCAATCAGCAACATCATAGTGACATATTGACTAATGTTACAAAGGATGTTTTTGAGCCTGATGTTACACATGGCTTATGGTATAACAGCGATTATGTTACACATGGTAGTAGTGGCAACATCACATACAAAATATAAATATCTTAAATATAATAAAAACACCAATTATTGGGACATCAATAAATAATAATCTGGGTGTAGAGCCAAACCTCCAGGACTGAATAAAATGCTAAGAAATCCAGCACATGTGGAGTCAGATGGAACCCTCCTGAACATTGATTAACAGGACAGACTAATCCTTTGGTTTATTTAGCTGGACAGGGCTGCTGCCTGCTTCTGCCCATTCACTGAGGGAGGGACAGTTTGTGTGTGTTCATACGCCTCGCTGGCTGGCTGGCTGGCTGGCTTTATGTGTGTGTGTGTTTTCACTTGAATCAAGATTCAGGATTCTGCACACGTTCCAAATGAATCGGCGCCTTCAATTACACAGTGTATTGTCGGAATCGATTTATCCCGAGATATGAGCTAACATGCTCACAAACGCAATGTGTGCGTGTCTTATTGTGTTCATACCTGCCTTCATAGCTGAAGTGTTATTTTTGATATCAATTTTTCAAAAGCCCTGCATTGATGTAACAGATACAGTACAGTGATAACACACACTGAGCAGATGGTACTCTCTTCACACACACACACACACACACACACACACACACACACACACACACACACACACACACACACACACACACACAGACACACACACACACACACACACACACACACACACACATACACACACACACACACACACACACACACACACACACACACACACACACACACACACACACACACACACACACACACACACACACACACACACACACACACACACACACACACACACACACACACACACACACACAGACACTGTTGTGGTGTCCGTCTCACCCAGTACAGCACTTCCGTCCAGCCCTCCATGGTTATACACTGGAACACCGTCAACATTGCGAAGGCAAAGTTGTCAAAGTTAGTGATGCCGTCGTTCGGGCCCTCCCACCCCACCTTACAGTGGGTTCCATTGTGCATACAATTTCGACCGTAAGCTCCCTCAGGCGCACATGGTGCCGGCTTTTTTTCCGTAAAGGTGCCTGTGACAAAAGACATAAGAGGAAGAGAAAGACGGTTATTATAATGGAAATGTAAAGAGTAATTCAGTTCTTTGTAAACTTGTTCAACAGACTGAAGGGTGCCACTGTGACCATTGTCAGGCAAATGATCATACAGATGTTTCATGTTATAATTAACATGGCTTATGTCCCTTTGTTTCCCATTTGGTAGGCTGTAATGTCAGTCACTTCGTTGCCTGTCCCCCTTTGTTCCCTGTTTCTCAAATGTATTGAACTGGTGATCACAGTTTGACAGCTATAGGCCTACAGCTTTCATGCTTAAAACATCAACAACCTACTGTATAACAGGGCCTATATACAGAATGCAGCTATTCAACACTCATTCTTGTTTAAGAATATGAGCATGACTACATGCTCATATTCTTAATGCGGGTGCGGGTGCGGAGGCGATTCACAATCAGACCAGCTGTAGAGAAGACCCTCTCAGCTGGAACGGAGGTTGCGGGTATAGCAAGGTATAGTATGTATACAGTGGGGCAAAAAAGTATTTAGTCAGCCACCAATTGTGCAAGTTCTCCCACTTAAAAAGTTGAGAGAGGCCTGTAATTTTAATCCTAGGTATACCTCAACTATGAGAGACAAAATGAGAAAAATCCAGAAAATCACATTGTCTGATTGTAAAGAATTTATTTGCAAATTATGGTGGAAAATAAGTATTTGGTCACCTACAAACAAACAAGATTTCTGGCTCCCACAGATCTGTAACTTCTTCTTTAAGAGCCTCCTCTGTCCTCCACTTGTTAACTGTATTAATGGCACCTGTTTGAACTCGTTATCAGTATAAAAGACACCTGTCCACAACCTCAAACAGTCACACTCCAAACTCCACTATTGCCAAGACCAAAGAGCTGTCAAAGGACACCAGAAACAAAATTGTAGACCTGCACCAGGCTGGGAAGACTGAATCTGCAATAGGTAAGCAGCTTGGTGTGAAGAAATCAACTGTGGGAGCAATTATTAGAAAATGGAAAACATACAAGACCACTGATAATCTCCCTCGATCTGGGCCTCCACGCAAGATCTCACCCCGTGGGGTCAAAATGATCACAAGAACGGTGAGCAAAAATCCCAGAACCACACGGGGGGACCTAGTCAATGACCTGCAGAGAGCTGGGACCAAAGTAACAAAGGCTACCATCAGTAACACACTATGCCGCCAGGGACTCAAATCCTGCAGTGCCAGACGTGTCCCCCTGCTTAAGCCAGTATATGTCCAGGCCCGTCTGAAGGTTGCTAGAGAGCATTTAGGTGATCCAAAAGAGGATTGGGAGACTGTCATATGGTCAGATGAAACCAAAATAGAACTTTTAGGTGTAGGTGACTCAACTAGACGTGTTTGGAGGAGAAAGAATGCTGAGTTGAATCCAAAGAACACCATACCTACTGTGAAACATGGGGGTGGAAACATCATGCTTTGGGACTGTTTTTCTGCAAAGGGACCAGGACGACTGATCCGTGTAAAGGAAAGAATGAATGGGGCCATGTATCGTGAGATTTTGAGTGACAACCTCCTTCCATCAGCAAGGGCATTGAAGATGAACTGTGGCTGGGTCTTTCAGCATGACAATGATCCCAAACACACCGCCCGGGCAACGAAGGAGTGGCTTCTTAAGAAGCATTTCAAGGTCCTGGAGTGGCCCAGCCAGTCTCCAGATCTCAACCCCATAGAAAATCTTTGGAGGGAGTTGAAAGTCTGTGTTGCCCAGCGACAGCCCCAAAACATCACTGCTCTAGAGGAGCTCTGCATGGAGGAATGGGCCAAAATACCAGCAACAGTGTGTGAAAACCTTGTGAAGACTTACAGAACATTGCCAACAAAGGGTATATAACAAAGTATTGAGATGAACTTTTGTTATTGACCAAATATTTATTTTCCACCATAATTTCCAAATAAATTCTTTAAAAATCAGACAATGTGATTTTCTGGATTTATTTTTTTTCTCATTCTGTCTCTCATAGTTGAGGTATACCTAGGATGAAAATTACAGGCCTCTCTCATCTTTTTAAGTGGGAGAACTTGCACAATTGGTGGCTGACTAAATAATTTGTTGCCCCACTGTATATAAGTTTAATTTGACATAGTTTGCACTCAACACCGTACTCACTAACCTGGTAGAAATATTTCCACACATTACTGCTTTTTGACGCCATGGCTGTTGTTTAGGACTCTCCGTTAGAGTGTACCTGAATAATTATTCAAATACCTGAATAATTATTCGAAAACCTGAATCATTTTGAATATATTAATTGTTCCCATCCCTATATTGTACCATCAACTTTTTATACAAATCTTCTACAGTAATATCGTTGCTCATCTTTTGTACTGATGACTCCTCAGTGAGGGTCTCATGCCCCCTCACTTGTTGGAAGTGATCCAACCGTAAGTCACCTCACACTATGCAATAAACCAAGAGGGAGTATAAAATAACTCCCGCTTTGCAATTCTACTAAATCTTTCAAGGTAATCTAGAAATAATTTATCTAAAAGAAAAAAAAACAATATTTCCTTGAAAAGGGGTTAAACAAGGACACAGTGGACTGTAGAGCAGCCATAACAAGGATCAATGTGAAAAAGTGTGTTGCTAATTGTACAAAACAAGCCCCCCAGAGTGATGTATAGGATATCACAGTATTCCACCAGCACTAACCCAGGCAAAGCTAATGCCTCTCATGGGACCTATAACATCACCAGAGCAACACTTAAGTCCATGTATACCTAGGGACCTTTACTGAAAATGTTTTTCATCGTTTATGGCAGCTGCTGTTTCAATTACCACCCAAATTATTCATACTCTCTCTGCTTTGATGGCATATAGGTTGTGTCTAAATGATGTGCTTTATTTGAGTTTGAAAGATTTGTGGCGTTACGTTTGCACTCTTGGGTTGAAATGTGAATATATGCTATCTGAAGCGTGCTTTCACACAGTTGAGTATTCGCTTCAAATCGTATTTGTCCATTCAGGTGCGGTATGAGAGTGTATGTGTTTGACCATGCATGTTTGTATTTGAATCTGTGCATCAGTGCGCAATCGTCTATATATTCTCTCCCTGTGCCCCTCAGTCTCCGGTGTGTATGCGTGTGTGTACCATAGGTGTGTACCTGTTTGCTCATGAGCGCAGGTCTTGTGCATCTTGCCCATGAAGAGCTCCAGGCCGATGATGGCATAGATGATGATGACGAAGAGGACCAGCAGGGCGATGTGGAGCAGAGGAACCATGGCTTTGATTATGGAGTTCAACACTACCTGCAAACCTGTAGCACGCACGCACACACACACACACACACACACACACACACACACACACACACACACACACACACACACACACACACACACACACACACACACACACACACACACACACACACACACACACACACACACACACACACACACACACACACACACACACACACACACACACACACACACACACAGAGGAACTGCTGAGAACACATAAAGGGTGAACACAACCTTATTTAAGGGAAATCAGAATGTATTTAAATTAAAAAGAGTCTTGAGACACGCAGTATTGTTAATTATGAAAGCCTTATTGTCACATAAAAAGGCTTAGAGTGCTGCATACTAATAACTCACAGATACACTGATTACATTCTGTGAAGGAGGCTTATTGTTGTGAAACAGTGAAACGTACACACATTTTATCCTCCAAATATTAACTTTTGGTCACAATTATCTTTGGAGAATGAAATGTGAGCTTATTTTTATTTATTTGGTTCAAAATAATTGGTTTGGTCATGACATGATATGCTTGGATCATATACAGATTTAAGTAAACAAACAGATTTATTGCATAGCTAATTTACAGATAATTCCTTTTTGTAAAGTTTACAGCAAATGGAGCATGCAGCTTTTTACCAGAACAAAAAGAGTGTGTGATGTACACTAGCAAGCTGTGGATTTGCCTGCTACTGCAATCACAAGAGATGACACACACAATCACACAGGTGCAAACAGCGCTCAGCTTTCATCCACGACATCCTCTTCCTGTCTTCTGTCCTGTTGGATTATTGACTCCTGAAGTCACAGACACAGACAGGCTGACAGACAACTCATCCACTGCCACTAAGGTCTGAGCACCTGATAAGAGGAGTGTGTGTGGATTTATGTGTGTCACTGTGTGTGTGGCTCTGAAGGCGATATCAGCTCCAATCTGTGTTTCATTTATCCCCCACCTCATCCAATCACCATTCACACCTGGTCCTCAGAGAAGCATTTTTTTACTCTCTTTTCTTTTCCGTCTTTTTTATTTGATTTCCTTTTTCTCAGTACTTACTGGGTACTCCAGAGACCAGTCTGAGGGGTCTGAGCACTCTGAAGGCCCTCAGAGCCTTGACATCGAAGCCCGCTGCCTTCCCTCCAATAGGAGTGGCCCCGTCGCCTTTTGTGGCCTGCTCCAAGATCGCACTGAATAACCTGCAAGACAAGAAGCAGGGACTTCAATAGGCATCATCGTCAGGTGGACATCCCATTTCCACATTCTAGAGAATATCTAAGATAGGGGAGAACATTAAAAGGGTTACAGGACAAATGGCAGTGATGAATATCTGCAGTTGTTGTCATAATTACTTCCTTTTTACTATTCCTCTGTTGCTACAGCTGTCAATACTAAACTGAACCAAGTACATCATCTTTATCATAATCTATAAAACAGCAAAAGTGTTGTAAATGTTGACATCAAACTACTTTGTGTCCAACATTTTAAAGCAGAAGCAGCGGTACAGACATCTGCACACACAATCAAATGTGCTTCCGGGAGAAAACATAACAGTAGAAAATAAAAACAACTTAATTAGTAAACTCTCTATCACAATAATAAAAAGTGTTTTATCTGTCCCCTCACTGATAAGGAAATGTGAGGCGCTCGACTTGAATGAATGGACAGAACACTGTGTGTGTCTGTAGTGAACTAAGTACATTTATTTAAGTCCCGGCTGATTTGATGCTACTTTGTACTTCTACTCCACTACCTCCAGAGTACCTTTAGTTACTTTGCAGATATAGATTAATGATAAACAATAGGATCAACACTTAAAGAATACTTTAGATACACCTGGATTACATTTACAATTAGTTGAAATTAGTTACACCTTTACCAGCATTGATAAACACTAAATGCATCAATATTTATAATTAAAACATATCATATATTATTCTGAAATGGACCAATTTGCACAATGACTACTTTTACTTTTGTTACTTCAATTATATTTAGATGCCAAAACCTTTGAACTTTTACTTGAGTAACATTTTGAATAGAGGACTTTTACTTGTAACCGAGTACACTCTGGTACTTCTACTTTTATTACAAGATTTGAGAACAGCTCTGCATGTTGGCTTCTATCCCCTGTGATAACCTCAGTTAAATGTATGTCCATCCAGCTGAGCTTATCTCTCTCTCCTTTCTTGTCTCTCTGAGATCCGTTAGAAATCACCGTACAGCACCATTTTCCAGCTAGCGTGGCTCAAAGGCCAGTCAGCAGTGCGTTAGTCATGGAGGATTATCAATTAGCACCGATAAAATGGCCACTTGAAAAGACCTCTCAAAACATATCGTCCTCTCTCTCCCTCTGCCTTTATACTTTGCACTACCTCCCTCTCAATTTGATAAATTCTCCTGTGAAACAGAGTACAGGAAACGATGGGGGATCCACAGTTTTGCACCACCAGCGTTTTCACAGTGCATGTTTTTGCCATGGTGGGGTGTTAAATGATAATTAGAGCCTTCGAGTGTAGCACAATATAATGGTTTGAGTACATCCACAGCTAAAGATAGCAGAAGCTGTGTACATTCAGAAAGATAACAGGCTATGTGTGGTTTCATAGTACTCAAAACACTACTATACATCTGATTTCAGCTTTTAATCATTCAAAACTTATATTAGGCCAGCAACTTATATTTATCTATTGCTTTTAGTATCGTATTGCGAGTGTCATCAAAAAGTGAAGTTGTTTCTTTAGCCATTTTTTTAAATATCCCTTTTTTCTGATCAAATCCAAAGCCTTAACATATATATTACAAATAATATGTTAAATTAAAAAAAGCACTGGAAGCAAAGGAAATCAATGTAAAATTTGATAGGCCGGAACCAGTGACTTTTGCAAGATACTGATTTAACTATGTTATAGTAATACTTGGATGCATTTATTTAGCCTGAGGATTTAACTCCATTTACTGTCTATTTTGTGATGATCTTACAGCTTTTTGTACCGTGACACATAACGAGTAGTAAAGTACATCTAATTGATCAAATAGGTCTTAGTCAGAGCTTTCCAAAATTAAAAAAGAAGGCTTTTTAAAAAAAATATTTTTTAAGTATATTATAAGAGTATTATCTAGTCCACTACCCCTCCAGCTAACGAATACTTAGGTTTAGACAAATAAAATACACAGTGATCACTGACAGAGATCACTGTTTGAGGTTAATCACAGAGGAAACTGTATGGGAACTCTGGTTTCTGTCTTTCAACATGAAAAGTCATGCTGCCTTTATATAGAAGAACAGGTAACTTTGTGTTGGTCTTATCGCTGCCGAGTCCTGACACACACACAGCTTACAGTTCACTGTTGACAGGTGCACCATAAGCAGGGATTCTGGCAAAGAACTACACTCTTCAATATCATGCCTTTAGATTAGATCTTACTGGATTCCAGCTCAATGCCTAAGCTTGTATTTGTAAGTCAACATTTTAAACGTGTGATTTTGAACTCTTCAGAATAATATTTTAATCAGGCCATTTGAAATAGAAAGAAGTAAAAACTCTAGAAAAGTCTAGAGAGGATGTTCAGGATTATCCAGGACAAACACTCCTAACGTGTCCTTGGGAAAGAACACTCAAATTAACACTGAAGCTGCCAACTCCAGAGCTGCAGCTGACCTCCTGACCTTACTTTGGCAGGGTTTGGGAGCTAAAATACCATTTATTCACAGGGATCAATACTGTAGTTACATTACAGTATGCCCCACCACCATAAAAGCCATTATTGTAATAGAGACTGAAGGAGAGAAAGACAGAGGAAGCAGCCACAGAGGCTATACAATTGCATAAGAGTGGTAAAGGTTGTGTTTATGCCAGGGGCTCTGGCACCATGATGCCAGCCGACGGGGTGGTGGCTTCACCCCAAAGACACACTCTGTGTGTGTGTGTGTGTGTGTGTGTGTGTGTGTGTGTGTGTGTGTGTGTGTGTGTGTGTGTGTGTGTGTGTGTGTGTGGGTGCGTGCGTGTGGGGTGTGTGTGTGTGTGTGTGTGTGTGTGTGTGTGTGTGTGTGTGTGTGTGTGTGTGTGTGTGTGTGTGTGTGTGTGTGTGTGTGTGTGTGTGTGTGTGTGTGTGTGTGTCTTTGGGGTGAAGCCAACCATGTTCAGTTAGAGATGGCTAATGTGAGTGACCACTTGACTGGCGATGAACAAGCATCACTGAGTGTGTGTTTGTGTGTGAGTGTGTGTGGTGGAGAATTCCTTCAGGCTGTGGGGTGCTTTCTTGCAATCTCTCTCTTGCAGATACACAAACGCATACACACATACACACAGTCAATTAGACCATTTTTATAGCATTAATGTTACTGTCAGGTCCACTGGCTATTATGCCATTACCCACACACAACACTGTACACAAAGCACAGCTGGCAGGCAGGGCACACACACTCACACACATCCTTGCACGCACACACACACACACTTGCGCACAGGCACAGAGGGTTTAGCAGATGGGCTATGTTGCTGAGTTGCAGATAAAAGAAAACAGAGCAAAGCTTTGCTATCAGCATCTAACAAGCTAATCAGTTTAGCCCTCACCAATACACCGAAGACCAGAGTTTACTGCGGCTTTAATACACTCTCTGTGAAGGAAGATTTTTTTATGGCAATGTGTTTTAAAGGCAGTTATGTATCATGGTATTTGACTATCAATTGCCCAAATAAATACCACATTCAATGATAGAAAAGTATTATTCCTGTAGAAAACAAGTCCACATCTTTTCTCTATCAGCCTCTCTGAATTTGATACTGTATATGTGCCATCAGTTTGAATTTAGCAAATATGTTGTATCAAAAGTAGAGGTGAACAAATGAACAAAGCTTTAGTCAACAAGTGTAGGCAAGGTCAAGAGTATAGTATTCTCTCTTGTCTTTACTACAGCAAATCAAGGTGTTCATGGGAAATATAGTCTTATTTCTGAAAGATACTAGCACAGTGAGTACTTCTGCTATTAAACAGAGGCTGCCAATTGTCTTGGCCATAGTTTCATTTGTTGACAGTAATTATACCAAGGTACAATGATTAATTTGCAAATAATGTGGTGATCTTGAAAGATGTGTCAGGTAGTGTTGTTACAAACCCTGGAGACGGACAGTGAAATATAATTGCACAGGAGGACTCGCTATTTTTATAATTCCCTCATTCAAACTACAGTACATGGTATAACTACGAGTGAAATTAAAACAACATTCCCCAGCTCTTAATACTTCAGTGTGTTTGCGTCCACTCACCCTACAACTACGATGATGAAGTCGAGCAGATTCCAGCCGTTCCTCAGGTAGGCGTTGGGGTGGAAGAGCAGGCCGTAGGCTATTACCTTCAGGAAAGCCTCCACCGTGAAAATGATGAGGAAAAGATACTCCACACGCTCCTATAGAGACACACAAACAAAACAGGTCCATATGTTTGTCTGAGCAGGAGCCTTGCAGGGCATACCAAATCAAATAAAACGACAGTAGATGAAAGAGAGGACATTATAGGAAGATCATAGGGTTAACATCTTTTGCCTGAGTAATACTGTAAATCCTGCACAACCCTTTAACATGTTGCACATTTCCACTCCACCTCTTTTTAAATCTACACAGCACTCCACTTGGATAAAGTATTTGTCACATATCATTTCATTTTATTTCCAAATTTATTTTGTGTAAATAGTGTCTTTATTTTAATTTGTAACAATAGTCTATAAAAAAAGTTTTCAAAATAGCTTTTATAATATTACCATTTGTTGCTCCTTTCTTAAAAAACAAAAAAACATATAATTTTTTCTGTTTCTTTATATGCACCATTTATACCAAAGAAAATGTCTCGTATGTGTAAACCTACTTGAATTCTGATTCCTATACATACACTTAACAAATGAGAGAACACCAATAGTAATGTCAACATTATTAAATTAAACATTCCTATTAGATAGGTTGGTTATTTAGAGCAACTGGCACTAAAACACATCATTCACAATCATGAAATGTATTATGCCCATGTCAACAATAAAGACCCTGGATGTGACTTGTGAGAACACTGTTAACGTGGCTTCTGCTTTGCGTGTGTGTATATGTGCGTGTGTGTGATTATTCATGTTTGAAGATGTATTTGTCTAAGTTATAATCCTGCAAACAATCAAAGCATTTTGATTATTTAATAAAAGCGGCTCTCTTCCTGTCCGAAGGGGCTAATATCTGAAGGCAGGAATGCATGCGTGTGTGCATGTATACACAAGCTTCTCTTCTGCTACAGGGTCCCTCAGAGAATGTTGTCACAGCGATGACCCGAGCATAAGAGGGTCCTGGGAAATGTCCTGAAATGTCCTCGAGGCAGAGAGGAATTATGTAACTTTCTGACCATCAGAGATGTACAAACAATTTATCATCCACCTAATCATCCCTCATCTCTTTTCTATTTTTTTTTAATGCGATCAAGACAATCTGTATAATCAAAACAGAAAGTGTTCTGTATTAAGATGTTTCCTTATCCTCTGAAGTACATTTTATTATATTTTTAAATACTGATATATACAGTATAGCTCTATCCATCAATCCATCCATCCATCTCAGCCCCTCCCCCTTCTCTTCCCTGTTTTCCCATGGATATGCACTGACAGAGGGCCAGGGGTTTGGGACAGAGGGCCAGCCAGGTCTCTCCAGACTCAAAGCCCCGTCCCTGGGAAGAAGCAGCTGAACCTGAAGCTGAAGAAACACAGCTTCTATGTGTCAGAAAAGTGACCAAAATATCTCCACAAGCTAATAGAGTTAGCAAAACATAACCAAAGAACTATGTAATCAGGGTCTAATTCAGGTGTTAATCTAACTAATGCTGAACAGAATATAGGCAAGGCAAGTTTATTTATATAGCACCTTTCAGCACAAGGCAATTCAAAGGGCTTTACAAGATATTTCCAGATATTTGGAGCATAAAATGTCCTTATTATTCTAAGATAATATTTCTTGCTGTGAGTAGCCATTTAAAATGCTGACCATTTAACATGGAGTTGAATTTATCCAAATATATTTTTCTAAATGATCCGTGTTCAGTAGGAAAAACGTGTTATTAAAGTTCAAAGGCCATGTTAGGGTTGGATACGCTCATGATCAGTTGCTGTGTTAGTATTTGCTGCTAAGGCTGATGATAGCCCAAAGTGGGTCCAGCTAAACAAACATCTTTCTCAGCATGATGAAATATTGTCAAAATATCATTAGGCATACACACATATGTTGGGCCATGGGAATCAGTCATCATGTGGCCACCGTCTAGAAACGGGAGCTGTGGTTTCAGTGTGTAACCTCTAACAACGAAGGGTTAGAATGGTGGTTATTTCAGTTGGATTTTCAGAGCGCTATCTTCTCAGCAGCTGACAACGCAGTACAACTTTAGGATTCATTGATAAAAGAACCACGCTTTGATTTTGTGTTCTTAATGATGTGATTATCATACAAACTGTGATTTGGAAGTGTTTTTCCCACACTCGAGAAGCTTGACAGTGGAGGGAAGGACATGAATAATAATACGGAGGATTTGCACAGTTTGAAAGACAGACAAGTTGAAAGGCGAGTTGATTTTTGGGCTGAGAATTCTGCACCTGAATGGGCTCAGAAAGCTGTCTGAAAATAGTTTTTGCTTCTTGACTGTGTCGCTCTAACCTCTCATTTCAATTCAAGGCCATCCAGGTTGCCTCATTGGCAAAGAAGTATCTAAGGAGGAAAGATTTTAACATTAAATACCTGTCTTCTCTTTTAACTCTGCTTCAGACCCTGGCAAATTCGTTGTATTTATAATCATTATTCACTACTATTAGCAGTCTTTAGCCGCTTTCACACCATTAGCCGCTTTCACACCAAGTACTTTGCCGTACTTAGTGCCCAGCACTTTGTTCCCAGCACTTGGTACCCCCATGGAACTAAGAGTCGATCGCGTTCACACCGGAATAAGTTCCCTGAGGGAAGATTAGGCAAATGAAGCCGCTGACGTCACTTCTTCTTCTTCTGCTTTGGATTTACTGGCAGGCCGCAAACAACTTCACGGCGTATACTGCCACCCGAAGTCCCCGGCCGGAAGTCCCCGGAGTTGGGGACTGGCTTCAGTAGAAGCTGCTGGGAGTCAACACCTCCTCATCTCCACCGCTCCAATGTTTTGTTGGTGGGGGTGGGGCTAATGCTAATAATGCTAATGCCAGCAAATACAATGGCGGCTTCACAACACTTTTTAGAGTTTTACGGGACGTGGTTTGCAATTCGCCCAGCCAATCAGAAATTGGAACTTTTTTCTCCCCAGGAAAGTACCTGCTCTCTAGCAGGGACTGAAAAGGGAGAACATTTCTCATGAACTAAGTTCTCTTTTTGGTGTGAACGCAAAATCCCAGGAACTATCGGAACTAAAAGGGAAAAGTACGGGGAAAAGTATTCCGGTGTGAAAGCGTCTTATGCGGAAGTAATTCATCTAAAAAAGGCACATACACACTTATCCTCCCTTTCAAATACACAAAAGCTCTTCATGGTTCTCCCTCTCGAACACACACACACGGACACACACTCCCAGGCTGTGTATCTGCCGGTGACAGGCAGACAGTGCGGCGCTCAGAAGAATAAAACAGAGAAAAACATCTGGTAGGAACAGCTCACACTGAGACAAACACAGATACACTTCTCTGCCTCCTTTCCTTCCGTTCATACAGACCCATAAAGGGCACAGTCCATAAGGGGCACGGCTAATCTGGTTAGCCACTGGAGAGCAAAGAGAGAGAAAAGATGAGAGAGTGAGAGAAGAGGAGGATGGATGAGAGGAAGAGAGGCAGACTAAAGAGACAGAGGGAGGCAGACAGAATGACAGAAAGGTGAGTATGTGGGGGCAATAATTCAGTTATCTGTGATAGGTCAACCAAACCGTCTATCCATCAACTAGGCCAATCAGATTATGGTACCGACATCCTACCATACAGCGGACAATGTTTCCAATCGCCCTGACCTTCTGTATGTGTGTGTGCTGTAAAACAGGATTAGCCCTTAAGCTGTTTTTGTAAAATTGTACAGACACATTGTAGTATGTGCTTGGTGTGTGTGTGTGTGTGCGTGTGTGTGTGTGTGTGTGTGTGTGTGTGTGTGTGTGTGTGTGTGTGTGGTGTGTGTGTGTGTGTGTGTGTGTGTGTGTGTGTGTGTGTGTGTGTGTGTGAGTGTGTGTGTGTGTGTGTGTTTGCTGTGTGTGAGTGTGCATTTAGTGTATGTTCCTTTAATGCTCAATAAAGACATGCTGCACAACTCCTCATTGCAGTGTAAACAGAAGGATGCCACAATACATCTTAATTTTCCTGCTTAGACAGGAAATATTTCAGTACAACTTCACAGTGACACACTGCCAACATCCGCGAATGATTTATCCAGATGCAGAAACCACATTAAAAGTGAATAAAAGGGTCAGGAGATGTGCACATTGCTAGTGTATGTTCTAGCAGGCTAATGCAACTGTGGTGAAGGAAGTCACATACAGTCACTGTTAAACAAATGGATGGAGAACAAACACACAGAAGCATTAAGGGCTTTTCAACTTATTATTGTAAGGTTTGCCATTATTTCTACCTGTTATTATTTTATGCAACATAATCGCTAGCTCTGGGAGGCATTTCTCAAAAGAAGTCAGACAGGCCAACATTTCTCTCAAGGGTTGACTTGTGCCAACAGTGCGGGACACAAAGCAAAAACGGAAATGACAGATTTGGCCGTTGGTTGACCGTTGGATTAGTTTGTGAGGGTCTTAAAGGTCCCCTATTATACTGATTTTCATCAATATATTATAGGTCTCAGATATATACAAAACCTGTCTCTGAAGTGTTTTGCTCGAAATACCAAACAGATCGTTGTAGCTTCCCATAATCCCCTCTGTTTCATCCCTGTTTCAGAAGAGCTGATTCTCTGTCTGTTACTTTAGATGAAAATAAGGAGCCACTCCCCATGCTCCTCTGAGAGATATTTGGTTAAAAAGAACTCAATGGTGTTCTAGTATGGAGCTAATTTCCTGCCATAACTCCACTAACAAGCTAAACAAGTATTACAAATTCCTTATGATTCACTAACAAACACAGTGTGGTTAGCAAATATAAAACACCATCTACAAACTAGTGCATTTAGTTTTGCAAATAAAAAACGTATCTATCAAACAAACACATAACATTTTTCTAATAAATCATGTTTCAGAGACAAATTCAGAAAACTTTTTCTTCTTAAGTTACTGCCAAAATTCACGTGACTCACGTGACCTGATGGGAGGTTGAGCAGAGCATGGAACAGCCCTTGCCAGTCTGATGACAGCGGTGTTTCTAGCAATCCAGCGATCTGATACCGGACCGCATTTAACAATGAGCGGCCAACAGGTGAGTTTGTTGTTTTTTCTGGTGAAAAAGCCAATGTTAACTCAACTAAGTTACTGTTTCATGAGTATGAGCATACTGCAGGAGTTTACAACAAGCTAGGCACATTTCATGTTGGTTCCGTAGGAGAACTCAGTGTGTACACTCATTCCTCCACTGATCACTGGTGGGCAAAAGCAACATTTTTATTCATAAATATATAAAGATATATATAATTGGTGTAAGCTAGCTCCTGCAGTCTCCTTGATATCATCCTACTCCTAAAACAGTAACTTGTGAAGTTTAACATTTTTCACCAGAAACAACAACAAACTCTTCTGTTGGAATTTTTTCTTTCAGCAAAAGACATTACACAAACACATAATCCCCAAGAGAAGAAAGACAAATAAATACAATGAACCAGAAAAAAAGTAATAGTTAAATAAATAAAATACAAAAATATACAGACGCTGTCAGCATAATTCAAAAGAGAAAACTCAAAACAACATAAATTATAAAAAATATGTAAATGGACATTTACAAAAGGTATCAACATTAGGTTACAAAGCTGCTAGACAAGAAGCTACATCACATCCAATCGTATCTAGCATATACATCGCCAAAGTCATCTCTAGTTCCTTTCTAAAACTGTATATATTTTATAAAAAGATATCAGACTCTCCCTTTAAAGCATAGGTTAATTTCTCTAAGGCCAGACAATGAGAGATATTTAACATAGGCCTATTGTTAGTCTGGTATCGGATCGCTAGAAACACCGCTGTCATCAGACTGGCAGGGGCTGTTCCATGCTCTGCTCAACCTCCCGCCGTCCAAATGGACTCAGTAGCGCTCCCTGCTGCCGTGGAGCATGTGTGAGTGTGTATGTGTACATTTGTGAGAAAATCCTGAGCACAACCACGGCGGAATATTACTGCCAAAAGTCACGTGACTCACGTGACTTTAGAAGGAAAAGTTTTGTACTTGTAAAAAATGTTATGTGTTTGTTTGATAGATACGTTTTTTATTTGCATTTCACCTTATTAACTAAATGCATTAGTTTGTAGATGGTGTTTTTTATTTGCTAACCACACTGTGTTTGTTAGTGAATCATAAGGCATTTGTAAAACTTGTTTAGTTTGTTTGTGGAGTTATGGCAGGAAATTAGCTCCATACTCTAGGAGGAGATTCAGGTGATAAGGTGGGGGGGTTACCTTGGTTGGTGATTGGCTAATGGTTACACAAGCCAAACAAATCTGATCAGCTCATTTTCAGACAGGTTTTTATATAAATGGATCAGGACAAAAAGAGAGAGAATCTTTTTTCCTGAAAATGTCAGAATGTCTTAAAGCAGAGGGGACACATAATTTTGTTGCATAATAGGTGACCTTTAAGTTGAGATCAGATCAATGTGGAGTGTGGACTGTTTGAATCTGCCCCACAGTAATGTCCCTTCAGCAGAGCAGGAACTTCAGTGTGCAAAAGTCACATGCTTCATGTTAGTCATCATTTATTTATTTCCATAGATAATGTTGCATTTTGTTTGTATGGATACAAAGTTTTTGCTACATTTCAATATTGACAATGTTAAGCCTTTCAACTAAGGTCTTTTAAAGGGCAATTGGAAAGAATGCATTAAAAGATGTGGATGGAAACGCACATTTGGCAACTCCTCTTTGGGTGTAGGGTAAAGTTAGTAGGTCCCTAAACCCTTTATTTTTCTGTATCAACAATAAATGTCCTTCTAATCTTTCTCTTTCCCATCCCTCACTTCTACATCTTCACCCTATCTCTCTCTTCCTCTGTGGGTGCCAACCAGAAGTTACCATAGAGACCAAGATGGGTTCGGACGTTACCATGGAAACTGTGGGCTGCAGCAACAGTAGCAGTAACTCTCTCTCTCACACACACGCATACACACACCAGTATTGTACCAACAATATCTAGAGCACATAGTCTTAATTACTACTCTCTGTCAGCATCTAGACTTCCCATTGTGTGTCGGTGTGTTGTGTTTATAACAGTGTGTGCTCTTCTACAGTATGTGTGAGATTGTGTGTTTGTGCTCTGCTGATCCATGTCATATACTTACTTACCACTTGCCATCGGTTGATAGTATTTCACAGTCTTATCTGAACTTCAGAGTTTCACTCTGTCACTCTGCACACAACTTCAGTCTATACACAACCTTTCATTGCTTTTTACAACAACATGTCATACTGACAATACAAAATCTGTATAATGCAACCAGTGTCTAAAAAACACATACAGTATGGCAGTGGATGAACCACCCTAATGTTTCAGTGAGTGTCATAGTTTCTTTCTTTCACCCTGAATCAATTTGCCTCTATCTCAGAGTGAAACTAAGATAGAGATATGACAGAATTAAGAGCTTTTTAAAACAGTTTATCATAATTACGGTCAATGGACTGTTCAATCAGGGTTAAATAGAGTTTCAGGGTTACGTTTTGGGTCATTCAGCAAGATTGGTCTGTGTTTTTGCACTTGTTGTAATTGCTAAAGCATGAAGAACAATAAAGATGTATAATCCAAGCTGACAATGCACAGTACAGCTGCAGATTAATAATGTCTTATTATCTTTTGAGGTGAAAAAACAACAGTGAAGTTGATGCTCTTAGCTCACTCTCTCCAAACTCGAAAAATGAACTTGCAACACTCTTTTCTCAACACCTACTATTGAGGATCTGTTGAGAAAGTTTCTTAAAAGATGTCAAATGTTAATATTACATGGGGTCTAATGTATAGAATGTCATCCTTGCCCCGTGAGTACTCTCAAGTAACACACTGTCATTGCATTCAGAAACTGTTTTCAAAGCGTAAAAAGAAACTCAGGAAGAAATGTGAACAATTTGAGCAGTTTTACCTAATACATTTTTCTACATACACAACTGTAAACTAACTTGTTAGATCTTGAGATCTTAAAATGTACAAATAAATAAAGGATAACCCAAGGGAAAAAGATTTTCCAGGATTTCTACTTAGGACACAGACTGGGCTTTGTCACTCCCGCTGAGAGGCTATTTGAATCACATTGCTGAAAAGCAACAGACCCAAACACATCAGAAACACACCATGAACACGCCAGCCGCACATGCTCAGCGTGAGTGTCATCAACAGACCTATGATACAATAATCTCTGGGTGTCTGGACTAGGATTAAGGATTACACTAGTGTGAGTTTTTTTGTGAGTGTGTGTTAGTGCGAGAGAAGGACAGACAAATCGTATCATGGCTATTGTTAACCTCTGACCTTTGAAAGGAAGATTGATCACCCTAAACAGCTAATTGAGCTGTAAACCATATCAATTAAGCCGTAGCATTCTGTGTATTTTTGCGACCAGCAGATCAACATATTAAAACTGTTTTCCCCCTGTGAACATGTTTTAATGTGACTGATGTGTTCTCTGCATTGATGTGGACACAGCCTTATTAAATCCATTTATTTTCTTCTTCTGTTTGTCTTTTGTCTCCTCCAGCTTTCTGAATATCAAAGTTTACAAAAAGGCAAACACTCTTGTTTCCAGGCAACAAACACTGTAGCTACCAGATGAAGGATGGAAGAAAGGGGTTGACATACAGTAAAGAAAGGCAGTATGGAGTGTGTGTGACAAAAACCCTGACACGCAATCTGTCTGCTGATCATTACTTTTGAGTCTGCTGTGTTGTATGAGAAAGGGTTTTACAAATGCTGATAGATAACATGCCATTTCCTCCTATTTCTGAAAATATGCGCATGTTGGCTGTCTGTTGTACACTTTGTGTTTTTTTCTTAGGGGAACATTTTAGGAGAAAATCTGTCCTAATGAAAGCGATACAAAGTATTTAATAAGCTGCCCTTTTCAGTATCAATGCTTAAAGCTAGGCGATAAGTGTGCGGACCAAAAGACAGAGGAACAGACAGAAGGTTAATAGCTTGCTGACGAAGTCTACAACATCCTACTGGGACTCACAATGCAGATCAACAAATCTCATTCACAGTCTGTCACATGCTAATTATGCTAATTCTCGACACACACAGAAACATGTCACATACTATCTCAATTTAACGTTATCTCACACAGAAAATGTCACATTTTAATTCTTATTTCCGTCATCAATTTATGTCATACACAGGAACATGTAATGTGTCCACCTCCAGGTTCAGCCCACCTGTCAACAAACCTCATCCCCGCTGAAAGCTCTCCGGGTAAACACACAGGAGCTGGGCTAGCGTCACGTTTTCATCTTTCTAAATTAATTAATCTTCATCCCCTTAACCTGTTCTGATAGATAATCCCAAAATGCACTGGGATAAGGGCTGGGAAAAGGCAGGTCACTACTTGTCCATCGCTCAACTGCATTGATTAAATGTACTTAATGGACATGTTATTTGCACAATCGTGTTTCTGTACATATAACCGTTCTTTATTTCTTCTTATAATATCACTGTTTGTACATACAATCTGCACTTGCACTCTGTTAATACTCCGTTAATATTCTGTCAATACTTACATCTGTATATTGTGGATTTTATCCTCATTCAATGCTCCCTGTATTGTCAGTATTTACAATATGCTCCTTGTTTTTATTTATATATAGCACATCTTGCATTTCTGGTTGGATACTAACTGCATTTCATTGGCTTGTGCCTGTACTTTGCACAATGAAAATAAAGTTGAATCTAATTGAAGATTTAACTTATTGTCATTACGTAGTACAGATACTATGTAACGAAACGGTTTCTCTGCATTTGACCCATCCTAGTGTTAGGAGCTATGGTTAGGAGCAGTGGGCTGCAATTATGTACGGCGCCCGAGGAGCAGTGCAGGGAACGGTGCCTTGCTCGGGGACTCCTCGGTAGCACTTGGTCTTTCCGGGACTTGAACTGGTGACGTTCCAGTTGCCAAGCCAAGTCCCTATGGACTTCCCCACCACCGCCCACTAATCTAAATGAACAAACAAATCCAGATACATCCACAAAGTGAACCTGGCCTACCTGTCTGTTACACACCTCTTGTTGGAGCCATTAACAGCTTTTATATTTATATATATATAATATATTTGAGTTATAGCGTCATTTATGAAATGTTATTTTTAAAACTGTTAAGATATTTATGTGATACATTATATATAAAATTATGTTTTGATACGGACACTTTTTGTGAATGAACGACGTCAGGCGAGGCTAAAAATGGACGAGACACTAATGGCGCATTCACACTACAGCGCGAAGCTCGCTTTAAGCGTGCCGAGCCGTGCGGGGCCTGTTTTTGGTTGCGCTTACACTTGGCCTAGTTCCGGCCCGGGGCTACTTTTTCACCTTTTTTCTGGCCCGACTAAATCGTAGTTCTATCGAGGCCAACAAACAGGGCTGAGTCGGGCTGAGTTTGCTAAGCTAAAGAGAGACTCGCTGTCAAGGGGGCTACAACTACAACAAGATGAACATATTTTACCATGATTTAATTGTAATACACGTTTCAAAAAGATGCCGAAGTAACAACATACTGATACCGGTTAGTAAAAACCATGAATTAATGCTTTGACAAGTCTGCAGACAGACGGCAGGCGAAAAACTTTTAAAATGCGTGTTTTCTAAATGGAGCTTGGCTAAGCTAACGTTATATATGCTCCGACCGTCCACACTCACAACAACGGCCTATACAGACATAAATAAACCAGCGACTATATTCGCCATGACACAGGCAGTCTGTGGTTTGTACTTGTTTAACTTTTGTCTAGTTTCTGAACAGATATGAAGAGCTGTGAGCTCTGAGTGCTAAGAGCTAACGGCTGTGTTGTTTTTCTGGGGCGCTCATTGAAGATGACGTCACGGCTCCGCCTACACTGCGTTACTATAGATACTACCCCAGTTCCTAAACTGTAATGTGAGCGCAGCATTGAAGTGAGCCGGGCCTAATAAGGCCTAACCAAACCGAGCGAGGCCTGCAGTGTAAATGCGCCATAAGTATGTTTGCGCATTATTTAGGACGTTTTTTTTGCCACCTTGTTTTTGACGTTTTATTGATCACAATAGTGACATTTCGATGTTGGAAATATTTGTTTTTTCTGGAAAGTCAACCAGAGTTGAATAAATCGTAATTTTCAAGCGGAATTAAATCTCTGTGTGTACTTTTTGGAAACATGTGTTTGACACCTGACCTCATGTGGATTTAGAAAGTTTAGATCCCAGGATGAGCCACTTCAACTCTGTTGAATATAAAATAGACATTTTGAATTGTCTGAAAATATAGACTAAGGTGTAAAAAAAACAGGAGACAATGTTTATAGAGGTATAGAGAGGAATAGAGTGAATAAGGAATTTTAAGAGAACGTAATTGACCAAAAAATAATAAAACCCAGGAGCATAAATCATCTCTTATTGACAGCCAGTGTGTGTATGAGTGCGTTTCTAAGGGGACAGTAACTGGTACCTTTGTGAGGGGAGAAGGAGTATATCGAACGAGAAAGAAAATGAAAAAGCCAAGGTGAAAGGCTAGAAAATATCACCTTCATCCACTCATCCCTCTATCCCGGCTAACAACACTCTTTCTTTCTCTTACCCTCAAGTGTAAAATGCTACCTCTTCAGTGCTGCATTCCAAAGTGTGTTTGAGTGTGTGTGTGTGTGTGTGTGTGTGTGTGTGTGTGTGTGTGTGTGTGTGTGTGTGTGTGTGTGTGTGTGTGTGTGTGTGTGTGTGTGTGTGTGTGTGTGTGTGTGTGTGTGTGTGTGTGTGTGTGCGTCTATGCTGACTTATCACGACTTTTCCTGCCACGCTGCGCAGGAAGACAGATGCTGGATGGCCGACCCACACACACACTCACACACCTTGACAGTCATGCATTCATCAATATGCACACTAACACACACAGTCTTTCTCAAAAGTACATGCACATACACTCACACATTTGCACATGCCGACGAAAACACAAATGGAGGGACAAATGAAGAAGGAGTGAAGTGACACACAAACACACAGATCACTGTAGTGCATCAAGATCACAGAGCTGCTCGCTAAACAGACAAGACAAGATAGATTACTAAACTCTGGAAGTCATTGCATGACTCATGGTACTAGGCACCGTATTTGGGTCCGTGTGTGTGCAAGTCATCTAATATGCCTCTTGGCGATGAGGAGGAAGACAGAGAGAGACTGAAATGTGGTATAGAATTACAAGATCAAACAGTGATATATGAAAATAACGTAATTATTCATCAGTTGTTCACAAATCTCTCCCAATTACAGTCGCACTTGATAAACGTTGAAGTCACATTGTTTAGCCATTCACAGGATTCAAGATTGTAGCATAACAGCCATAGCAATATTAACCAAAAGCTGGATATCAAATTACAATCAACATCGGGACATACTTTGGGTCTTTACCCCTACAGTATTTCTTTAGATTGTAAACCAGAAGAATAACACAAAGTTGAAATATCCAATCAGCTAACCACCCTGCGTCTTTAAATGGTCATACTGAAACTTTACAGGATGAAAAGTAGTTACTGAGATGTCAGCCAACATGAGAAATGAAACACAAGGTCGTTCATTTAGCGGTACATCTCCTCATCTCCTTCTTTGTCTTCCAAAGAGTTCCTGGAACCCCGTCAGAGAAAGTAAATATGTGGTTGTTAGAACATTCTTTTAGTCACTGCCCCCCCCCCCCCCCTCCTCTGACTTCCCCTTTTCTCTCCATGTCCACCTCTCTCCTTCTTCTCCTTTTTTGTACATTTGTTTTCTTCCTCCCCATGATCTTGATGCTCCAACTAAATTAGCCTGTCTTGACAGGAAGACACAGAAAGAGAGTGGGGTAAGGGTTGAAGTAGTAAGAAATCACTGGGACCGATAAATAAAGAGAGCAGCGCTGATGTCACTGTGCCAATGGCATCAGCTGAATCAACCCATCATAAACGGTAAGACTGCAATCATCCACTTACAGAGGAGAGACCTAAATGTGCCCTGAATGAAAATCCAGAGACTTTTCACTGCTGAGCCAAATGAGACGCAATTAGAGCGTTCCCAGGATTCCCTTCCTTCCATATCAGATCATTTTTTCCTGCATCCAACCTGGATTAGCTTTCCTATCTGCACACCCTCAGTCTCATTTGCAATGACAAAATGTGTGAAACAAAATCATCAACACCAGTAGAAACAGGACACAGAAACAGACAACGCTTTTTGTTTTTCATCTGCTGGTTTGTTGTATGTACAGTGCACATAGGCAGGCACAGACGCAATTATGTGATAGCAACGTCAAGGACATATAGGTGCAATATTAAAGTCACTGATGACCAAACACAAACAGCCTTTAGCATTTTATTGTCAATCCTATCACAAAAACCTTGCCTTAAAAGGTATTTAATTACAACATGTTTAACCTGGGGACCCAATGATAGCAATATGAGAACACACTGAAGGTTTCCTTGTAGCCTCTTTACCTAGTGAGATCAAACACTGTATGAGTGTGTACAGTATGTGCCCACAGATGTGTGTGAACCCCACAGTGACGACACATATGGTCTCCTCAGATATTACATTACATTGCATTTAGCTGACGCTTTTATCCAAAGCGACTTACAATAAGTGCATTCGACCAGGAAGATACAACCTTTAAGAAAACAGAATCATATAAGTACATCAGGTTTCATAGAGCCAAACATTTCAAGTGCTACTCAACTGGCATTTAGAAAGCCAGCCCTTTATTAGTATATAAGTGCTTTGTTAGTAATTTTATCGCTCGAAGTGGAGTCTAAAGAGATGAGTTTTCAGTTTGCGTCGGAAGATGTGTAAGCTTTCTGCTGTCCTGATTTCAATGGGGAGCTCATTCCACCATTTTGGAGCCAGGATAGCAAACCCACGTGTTTTTGCTGACGGGAACTTGGGTCCCCCTCGCAGTGCGGGTGCAGCGAGCTGTTTGGCTGATGCAGAGCGGAGTGCACGTGCTGGGGTGTACGGTTTAACCATGTCCTGGATGTAGGAAGGGCCAGATCCATTCGCAGCATGGTACGCAAGTACCAGTGTCTTGAAGTGGATTCTAGCAGTTACTGGAAGCCAGTGAAGGGAGCGGAGGAGCGGTGTGGTGTGGGAGAATTTGGGAAGGTTGAAGACCAGACGAGCCGCTGCATTCTGGATGAGCTGCAGAGGTCGGATGGCACATGCAGGTAGACCAGCCAGGAGGGAGTTGCAGTAGTCTAGGCGTGAGATGACGAGAGCCTGGACCAGAATCTGCGCTGATGTCTGGGTCAGCTGGGGACGTATCCTCCTGATGTTGTAAAGCGTGTATCTGCAGCAGCGGGTTGTAGCAGCGATGTTTGCAGTGAAGGACAGTTTGTTATCTAGGACCACACCCAGATTCCTTGCAGTCTGAGTCGGGGAAACAACAGAGGTGCCGATGTTGATTGTTAGGTCAAGAGTGGGACAATCTTTACCCGGAAGGAAGAGCAGTTCAGTCTTGTCAAGGTTGAGCTTGAGGTGATGAGCAGACATCCACCGAGAGATGTCTGCTAGGCAAGCAGAGATGCGTGCGACGACCTGGGTCTCTGAGCGGGGAAAGGACAGAATTAGTTGGGTGTCGTCAGCGTAGCAGTGGTATGAAAAACCATGCGGGCTAATGACAGACCCGAGCGAGTTTGTGTACAGGGAGAAGAGGAGGGGACCAAGAACCGAGCCCTGAGGGACCCCTGTAGTTAATTGACAAGGGTCGGACTCGGACCCTCTCCAAGTAACCCTGTAGGTGCGGTCGTTGAGATATGACACACGGCAGGCCAACAGCTATAGGCGAGCAGGTCCCATTTTAAATGAGGCTTGGGATACTTCAAACAGATGTGGAATGAACTCCTCAGGTTGGAATATACCCTGGTGATCACACATTTGGGGGGCAAATCATCGGACAGGTTTTTTCCTTTCAATGTTCGCTATAGTAAAAGCCCATCTCTAGCAGGCGTTTGCCTTTAAAAAAATACAGCAGCACTAATATGCACTAAACTCAGCAGGAAATATTGATTCAGTACTTGTGATACACAATAACTTCAATGTTCTGTTGTTTATTTTATATATATCTCTAACAAGTTTCCTTCTGGAAGACCAATACAAAAACAATCCTATGTCTCTTTCTTTCTCTCTCTCTCTCTCTCTCTCTCTCTCTCCTATCAGAACCAAACAGACCACTCTATCTTCCCGCATGAGTAAGAATGAGTATGTGTTTTTGTGTGTGTGTCTGTGTGTGTGTGTGTGTGTGTGTGTGTGTGTGTGTGTGTGTGTGTGTGTGTGTGTGTGTGTGTGTGTGTGTGTGTGTGTGTGTGTGTGTGTGTGTGTGTGTGTGTGTGTGTGTGTGTGTGTGTGTGTGTGTGTGTGTGTGTGTGTGTGTGTGTGTGTGTGTGTGTGTGTGTGTGTGTGGATGTGCGTTGAGAATTGCTCCATCATTCCTCTTTTGGTTAATGTCCAGTGGAGCGAGACAAGAGCACAACACAATGAAAATTGAGAAACAGAGATACAAGGGGCCAACATTGACATGTGTATCTGTGTGTGTGTGGGTATGTGTGTGTGTGTGTGTGTGTGTGTGTGTGTGTGTGTGTGTGTGTGTGTGTGCGTGCGTGTGTGTGTGTGTGTGTGTGTGTGTGTGTGTGTGTGTGTGTGTGTGTGTGTGTGTGTGTGTGTGTGTGTGTGTGTGTGTGTGTGTGTGTGTGTGTGTGTGTGTGTGTGTGTGTGTTGTGTGTGTGTGTATCAGAAAAACAGAGGGAAAATAATGTGAATCCAAAGCTTTAAAAGCACTGTAACTGATGTGTGTATGAATTATTTGTACTGACAGCTGGAGTCAATAACAATTTCCCTCAGTAAAGCACAAATGCTTTTGTGTGTACATAAAGGCGTACTTCAAAGCGGAAATGTCCATGTAAACTAAGACAACCGAACTATGGACCCAATTTGTCAGATTTTCTTGTATTATTTCAAAACAAACACCTGCTTTCAAAATGTTTTATTAAACTACACATTGTGTCAGGGGCTTTTTCAGTGCTAAATGCTCCACACGTGTTCTGCTAGTCACTCACTTTATCTGCCTGGGTTTGATAAAGGATGAGGAGAGTGTTGAGAATTCATCCAAAGAAGAATGTTAAAACTATGTCACAACAATAAGCTGAAAGACGTTAAGCGTTATGTGTAGCAACCCCTCAGATAACACAGAAATTTGATCCATTGTTTTGTTTAACAGTAATATTGAATAGTGCAGCTTTAAAAATATATCTTTCATTATTAAGTATTTGTTTTCTGTTTATTTGATGTCTTTAACAGAACACTTAATAGGAAACAGACTAAAAATATGTGTTTATAATAATAAGTGATTATCAGGTTAATACATGCTGTTCTAAAAGTTTTCTTGAACTACTTAGGAACAAAAACATAGCTGGAATGTAGGAAACTATGGCAACTACAGATCTCTGGTTTGTGTAGGAGAACAAGAGTTCGTACTGTATCTTCTATCAGTCACATGATCAGCTGACTCAGGACCAGTGGAAGCTGACCTCCGGTTTGAGTGATAACCCAGCATCCTGCTCCCTGACCTGCCAAATCTTTATTGATGAAAATGATGAAAGACAAGAAAGACTGTGTAGCTCTCCTACTGGGTGCCATAGCGATGCCACCATGACACCCAAACAGGATTAACTGCTAACTCCCACTTCCCTGCTGTTTCCATAGTAGCACTGTTGAAATAGCGACCCACAAGCTATAAAAAGACAAACTGAACTTGGAGAAAGTGAAAGAGAAGAAGAAAAGTAATTAAGATAAGCAGTGGGGGCAGAGAATAAAGGTTAACAACTCATCTTTTGTTGGTATTTAACAGATTTGATTTTGTTAAAGCACATTTTAGCTGATGGGTCAAAATGAGAAAGAGCAGGAAAGGAGGGATGGAGGAGAAGAGCTGAGGAGGACTATTAAAGAGGCTAACAGGGTTATTAATCAGGACAAAATAAACGTTGAAACCTCAGTGGATCTGTCCTCCCTATGTCTCCTTTTAACCTCTGTATTCCCTTTTTCATTCTTTCTATGACTCTATGACCGGGAAACCAACCATTTTTATTTTATTTTTTAATAAATCAAATTGACAAATATGTGGGTTTGGTCTGTAGTAAATTTATTTTTCCTTCTGGATTAAAAACTTAAATCAATTTGCCAATTTGCTTTTGTTGTCTTTCAACTAACCTATTAATCTACTATTTGTAACGGCACTGTATCACTTGTGTCATTAAACTTCTAAAAGACTTGAATTTCTGCTTTTTATCCCCTAAACCTCACTCTAAAACTGTGAAAGGTTTATTGATCTGTGTATGAAGAAACAAGCATTTGGTCCCTATAAGTAAGGAAGTATTCGTTTTCGACAAATACACAAACAGACCAGCATGTGGCGGCGCTGTGTGAGAGACACCGACGTGGACTGTTCGAAAGAGTTTCAGGATACGATCACAGGAGGTGGAGAGAGGAGAACGTGAACCTGTGGAGACCCGGATAGTTCAAGCTGAGCCCTGAAGTAGCACATGCTGTCAGCTGATCGCTATCAGACTTGTTTAATGTGACAGGCTCTCTCTCTCACTCTCCTCTGATCATTCATGCCGCCGCTGCTGCTGTGACTGGTTATGCTGATTTATTCCTCCGGCACAGTACCATCATCCTGTTATGATTTCATACTAAATATAACTGGTGATAGCATCTCTTACCTTGTGCAGTATGTATACTACACATCTCTCTTTGGCTCTGCTCTGTATACACCAGAGGGGCTGAATGTGCAGCATGTGTTGCACACTGGTTGGCAGTGTGGCTAAAAGTACTCCATCCATTACTGAAGTAAAAGTACAAATAATATGGTCTTCAGATACTCTACTTGTCTATTACAAGCAAAAGTGCTGATTTCAAAATGTTACTTAAGTAAAAGTACAAAAGTATTAGCATCATAATGTACTTCAAGTACAAAAAGTAAAAGTAGTTATTGTGCAGATTGTTCCATTTCAGAATAATAGATATGATATGTTTTCTAATTATTGATCATGAAAGTGTTCTCAAAGCTGGTAAAGGTGCAGCTAGTTTGAATGACTTTGTGTACTGCAGGGTAGCTTGTGAATTTACTCCAACTCAAACTAAAGTCTGATTTAACACTTGATTATATTTCACATCATTCATCCACATCTGGAAAGTAACTAAAGGTATTATTAAATAAATGTAGTGGAGTAAAAGTACACAATGTACCTCTGAATTGCAGTGAAGTAGAAGTACAAAGGAGCAAAACTTAAAAAATACTCAAGTAAAGTACAAGTCCCTCAAAATTGTACTTAAGAACAGTACTTGAGTAGATGTACTTAGTTACTTTACTGCTGCTTGGTTTCATTTTAGAAGCCTTTTCTACCTTCCCACTGTCCTGCATAATATTATCTGTCCTAGCCCCCTTCTCCCCTGCCTCCTGTCACTAATTAAATTATGTGGGGGGGGATATGTTTTCCTTTACCTTGGTGACAAGAGGGACAATCTGATCTGTGCATGCTGTGGGTTGTCTCCGATCAAAGACAAAGAAAACACGCACACACCACCTACACTCTCCCTTTTAGCTCTGTGGGGAACACAATGGATATGGCTTGTGGTCCTTTACATACTGTACACACATGGTCATCATTAGCCATAAGAAAAACACACACAGACACACTCGCACATCTAAGACATAACTCGCTTGGAGGAACTCCAAACTGTCTGTGTGAATGTGTTTTGTTTTTTTAACAGCACAACTATCCATTATTTACACTTGTATACCTGTGTGTGTGTGTGTGTGTGTGTGTGTGTGTGTGTGTGTGTGTGTGTGTGTGTGTGTGTGTGTGTGTGTGTGTGTGTGTGTGCGTGTGCGTGTGTGTGTGTGTGTGTATGCGTGTGCTTTCAACTTTTTTACACATTCATCACTTTATCCTCACTTGAACTTAAAGGTCCCATGTCATGCTTTTCTGGTTATTACCCGTCCCTTTGTGTGTTATGAAGGTTTTTCAGCATGTAAACGGTCTGCAGAGTTACAAAGCCTCAAAGTACACCCTGTAGCGAGTAAAAGTCTAACACAGAAAATACCTGTCTATGCTGCCCCAGAACGCTTCGTTGGAGATTTCTCTTTTTCTTCCTGGGTACAGTGACGTGCCCATACACAAATGGACCCATTGGTCGAAATGGACCAATCCGTGGAGCTCCTCACACACACACACACACACACACACACACACACACACACACACACACACACACACACACACACACACACACACACACACACACACACACACACACACACACACACACACACTCTCAGCGGTGAAACTGTGACACGCTGGGGGGGGGGGGTGCTAGTGGAGCCAAACAATGCAAAACCACGCAACAATCACAACACATATTGCACATATGTGACACCCCACCACAAAACTAAAGACTATACTAAAAGGAAAGACACACAAAGGCTCAGAACTCAGAGGGAAATCCATTGTGACAGTGAGAAGAGATACTATAGTCACTGTTTTATTTGTATTCTTTGTTATACCCTATCAGGTCCTGATGCAACAGCTTCTTTAGAGAACATCAATGTGGGGTAGTTTGTATTACAACTCAAGGCCTTAATTCAATTACATGCATGTGGAGTGATGATATCACACTGTCCTTGAAACCAATCACTCAAACCATTAACCTGATATCTGATACATTACAGGTGAAAGGGGATGACAATGGGAGTGAGTTACTAAAAGAAAGAGATCAAATGTAATGTAGATGTAGGAAAACGAGAGATATACTACAGAAACATAAAGTGGAGGAAAAGCCAATAGACAGAGACCAACTTTTATCTTATAAAACTATAGCAATTCAATAAAAATATACTCTGAACACAAAACCAAATGTGATGTCTACATTTACATTGTGCAAAAAGTTAACCATATGTGAAAAATGCAGCTCCTTCACTGTGTCCTTGCTGTCACTTTACCTTTGCTATCACTTACTACACATTATGTTCCTGCTGCGTGTGTTAGTGTGTGTCTGATGCCTATATGGGAGTGTGTGATGAGCCATGGGTGATCATGAATATTGGAGTGTCAGAAACATACAAACACAAAGGCAGACACACACTGCTCGACACACTCTCTCTTCGCATGTTTCTCTCTCACACACACACACACATACACACACACACACACACACACACACACACACACACACACACACACACACACACACACACACACACACACACACACACACACACACACACACACACACACACACACACACACACACAGTCTGCCTTTCAATAACACACATCCTGTTTGTTCTTTCTTTGTTTTCCCATTCTCCAACATGACTTTCTTTGCAAACTTTTCTCCGCGTGTGATGCCTTTGGGTATGGTTTTGTGCATTAGTGTTATCCATGTGTGTATTATATGTCAGCACCAGTGACTTGTTCAAAGCAGTGTGAGCATGCCAACTTTACTTTTTGATTGAATCATTTAGATTGCCTCAACTGTGTGTGTGTGTGTGTGTGTGTGTGTGTGTGTGTGTGTGTGTGTGTGTGTGTGTGTGTGTGTGTGTGTGTGTGTGTGTGTGTGTGGGTTGAACTCTCATTAACTTTCCTCCCAGTGTTGTGAAGTAATCCCCCGCTGAGTCTGGTATGTTGACCAGCTCTCGCAATCCATCCCTTCATCATTATCACGCTTTGTTCCCTCTGCTTTACTTTTCTCTTCTTTTTCTCATCTGCCTGCGAGAACACTTTTCCCGCTTCTAAAATACAGTGTGGATTTTCTTCTTCCCCAAACAAACCTTTCTCTTTCTATGACTTGCTTTGCTGCTGAATTACTTATCTTTACAATCAAGCCAGCAGATTAAAAATAGAAACGTTCCACTGTTTTGGGGCTAATTGTTCTGTTACTTTGGGTGAAATCTATTCTTGTGCATTAGTATAGTTCTCCTACATGCCTACATGGATACTGTCTACCTCTGTCAGGGTTGAGCGAAGCAGGCAGGACCCAAATGTAGGTTTAACTGAAAAAATACCTTTATTTCAAGGATTCAACTAGACATACAGAGCAGAACTCTCTCCTGTGAACACATTCCATGACGCAAAACGAGACGATGACGAGACGGCACCGACGGCAGTAAACAATAACTGTAACGAAATCATCATGCAATATCGTTGACGAAAAGTGACGAGACGAAAATGTAGTTTACTAAATAAAAACTATGCCAAAATCTCTCTTTACTTTCGTTGACGAAAAATGAGGAGACGAAATATTATCAAAGATAACGTTACATGTCTGATAGTCAGTTTTTCTCCCAGCAGTCCCATTTCCGGTGCTGCGGCTGGGCAGAAGCTGTGTGTCTGTGCTGCGCGCGGCGGTACATTTGAATTACACCGGGCAGCGGCACAATATCAACTGTCAGGAAGACTCGGGTCTAACTCATGGTCTAACTAACCTTATTTAACAGAAAATAAAATGGCAACAACAGGGCTTGGGAGCAGTGGTCGCACTCGCGTTAACCGAATACCCCCCCGTCAGCGCGAGTGATTGATAAATTGTGCACTCGACGGATAATAATGGATTATGACGGAAATGTTACGATCCTGTCCGTCAAAATGACTGACAACGTAAAAAGTCTAAAGCCACCACTGCTTGGGAGAAAGAAATGATGTGATATTTGGGCCCATTTTCACTACAATAAGGCGGAGAAAAAAAGAGAATGCATTGTTTTATCAGAAGGGAAGCAATGTGGCCATAACACAGGTAAAAACACCACAAACCTGACCAGATACTCTCTGCAAAGCTGCATTCTTAATCATTCAACCTGTGTTTTTCATCAAATAAGGACAAGATAATCTTATTGTGAAATAAGTTTGACTAAAATGACAAATGATTGGTTTTGGCTAGACTAGTTTGACTGAAATGTTCTATATCTGATGACTAAAAAAGACTCAACAGTTTTCATTGAAAAAAGGAGACTAAAATAATTAGTTTTCTTTGACTAAAATAAGACTAAAATGCTCAGACTTTTAGTCGACTAAAACTTGACCAAATAAAAACAGGATGAAGGTGACTAAATATGACTAAAAAGGAAATTTAACACAGGAATAAGACTAAAACTTAATTAAAAAATAGCTGACAAAATTAACACTAGAGGGAACACAGACAGGAAGCAACAGACAAGACGGGGGTTGAACACTTTTCAAACTAAAACAGGAAACCAAAAAGACAGATCTACATAGGACAAAAATAAAACACAGACAGATAGTGACAACCGCGAATGCACGAAACACCATTGTTGCTTGTATGCTCTGACCTGTAGACAAAAGCATTGGGTAGTCCTTATTTATAAAGCTAATCTTGATGCTCTTGCACCTTATTCACAGATTTAAATCTGTAGGGAAAGTGCGGGGAACCCGTCATCTTCGTTCTGAGGACTTCTTTCTGCTAACTGTCCATAAAGTCCACACGGAGCTGGAGGAAAGGGCCTTCATTTACGCTACTCCATTTGTTTGGAACCACCCTCAACACCAACTGAAACTCAGGGAACTGGTCCCTCTAAACCAGGGGTCGGCAACCTTTTTGATATGAAGTGCCATTTAAAAAAAAAATTGTTATCAGCGTGCCAACGATCGAGTATTATCAACGGGCGGGGGGGGGGTTGAGGAGCTTGACGCTCGTCAACTATCAGCAGGAGGGCGAGGGAGCTGCGGGGGAAGAAGTGTGTGGACCTGTCAGCTCAACTTACATGATGCCGAATTTAAATAATTGGTTTAAACGGCCTAATAATAAGGACGATCGTCTGTTCTGTGATTCTCCTGACTCAGCGCACACATGTTATGATATTAGTGTCATGCAGAGTGAGATGAGATCGCTGTCCCTTTAAGAGAGAGAGGGGTGTGGCTTGTGCATGTGTGTGTGGATGGTAGAGCGACAGTGAGTGAACGTGTGTATGTTTCTGGAAGTGAAACGAGGCAGAAGAAAACCAGAGGTCTGTGATGTATTTTGTGAAATAGAAGAACAGCTAAATAAATGCAACGGCCTCCCAAGAAGAGCTCGCCTCTCTCCAGTCATTTAAGCTAAAGTGGCTTATTGAACCTGAAGCTTGTTGCTTCTGCCCTCCTCGACTACGGTCTGGGAGCCGACAGGAAAGTTCAACACACAAGATGGCCAGTCCGCACCTTTGAAGCATATTATTTCGATAACAGATGAACAGATCGCCACTGGGCTTTCAACTAAATACACAGCCACGCAAAAACTGCAGCATTTGTACAGCTCCTTATGGGTACTGCAATTAGTGAAGTGCTTTCCTCCGTGGTGAAACGATCAGCACTGCACCATGGAGGAAAGCGGTAGAAAGTCACCTATAAAGAGAGCGGGGCTGCGTTGCGTGCATGGCTTCCTTCTGCAAGTAACGGGGAGACGCGCTCTGGCGGCGGTCTCGGTCAGGATCCAAAAATACAATTTAAATATTTTGGACACTTATTCCACTTATTCCTAGTGTGCCACTGGTTACGGTGCCGCGTGCCAATGCTGGCACGCGTGCCAGGGGTTGCCGACCCCTGCTCTAAACTGTAGTAAAGTACTTCTTAGCGACTGAGAAGCAGACGACTCCGTCTGTAGATGCTTTTTATGATGATGTTCTGATTATGACTATATCAGGGGTGGCCAACCCGCGGCTCTCGAGCCGCATGCGGCTCTTTGCCTAGTTTCGTGCGGCTCTTCAGTTCATATCGAATGTTATATGTGTGAGTTTGGGGGAGAGACACTGACTCCTGACTAGTGTTGCACGGTGTACCGATACTTGAAAGGTATACCGCGATACCCTGCCGTTAAAAACGTTACGATTCCTCCGTTTCATTAGTATCGATACTTTAAGAATGACGGAGGGAAGTATTCCGGTGAGAAAGCGCCGTTTTAATAAGAGCCGTGTGTGTTCAGCGCTCTGCTTCCAATCCCTGCACTGCAGCCCGTCCCTCCCCTCTCAAGCACGCTCTAAGTCCCTCCCCTCTCTCGTGCACGCGCTAGCTGCCAGAGCATGTGAGAAAACGAGAAGCATGGCTGCAAGTGGGAGTGCAACTGCCACTGGGCCTCGGCTTTTTGACAAAAAAGACGCCAGAAGCGAAATGTTGATGTATTTTAGCTATATCTCTGACAGTGAGGGCAAGGACACCACGAGGCCTGTCTGTAAGAAATGTATTCATTTTATTTAATACGAATTCTTGTCATTTATTTTATTTATTGTTCTCATTGTTTAAAAGTTTGTGTTATAGTTATGGTTCTGGTGTGAAATAAAGCACAATAAATTACATTTAACACTGTTTCCCTTTTTTTAAGAAAAGTATCGAAAAAGAATCGGAATTCTTGACTTGGTATCGGTATCGAAACCAAAATGTTGGTATCGTGACAACATTACTCCTGACCACAGTTAAACCTGATATTTAGTAGGTCTGTTAAGTATTGAATGCTGATAATTCTGACGTAATTTGGCCGGTCAAAGTTGTTCGGGCTCGGATAAAATCGCTGCCTTACTTTCGTCCCGTGTTACTTTCATCCCGTGTTACTTTCGTCCCGACTCTCCCTACCTGTGTATGTGTGGTGTCAGGTGTCAGTATGAGAGGATGACAGCGCGTCTAATTTTGATGTGGCCCAAGAGCCAATCACAATAATACCTGCGATGCAGTGAACCAATCACCTTTGAGGGGGGGGAAATCTATCGTTGATTAAACACTATCCAGTGTTTCCCCTACCATTGTCTTGGAGGGGCGCCAACGGAGCCCCGCACCCCCTCTGAAATTCAAGGTGTTTAAAAAATATATATAATTTTTTTTTGTTATATATATATATAGCACCAAATTGCAAATAATCTATAACTACTGTCACTTTTCACATTGAACATGTGCTCTTTTATTAAATAAACTAAACACTTTCATTTTAAACTGTGAGTTTAGTGTTTTTGACCCTATAAGAAACACTGATGCATTAATCAATAACAATAATCCACAGCTCCTCCCTCTGCTCCAGAGGATTTAAAAAATAGATATCCCAATGCCACAAAAATGCATCACTGACGTGGTTGAAATCTTGTCTCCAGAAAAAAAAAAACTGAAACAAGCGCTATCAGTGACTGTGTGTTTGATGTGGCTCTTTGCAGTAACATAGAAAAAATATGGCTCTTAACCTCTGACTGGTTGGCCACCCCTGATGTATATTCTCTGTTATAGTTTTTAATCTGTGTTCTGTAACTGTCATAGCACAGTGTGTAGATAATGGTGGTAGTATGATAAGTGTTTCAAGGTTTATTCTTCTGTGACTGTCTCTGAGGTAAAAATAGCAAAACCTGGCAATTAGCAAAAACAGATATTCAGCATCAACAGAAACTTTAAGCTAGCAGCTGCCAATAGATTAACATGCCCAAATAATTCATTTAAAAACGTAGATGTATATCAGCATAAGTATCAGTATATCAGCAAAAATGCCTTTTAATTCAATTGAGTCTGGACTATTTACAATATCTTGTTGCAGCTGAGATTCCTTCTTTAACAAACATAATTAAATTAACATTATCAGAGTTTGTTTGTACATGGGTTCCACCTTACTTGCATTTCTGCTTAATCACATTATCATTAGCTTGTTGCACTGCTTGTAAAGCTAGGCAATTACATGTTAGCCTGCTTCCAAAGTAACACCATGGCAACGTAAACCTCCCCCCTTTATGAAGCACATCTGCAATGTGACGTGTCCTAATGGTTTGCTTATGTGTGATGTCACAAGGTTGACCAGACACAGAGAGACGGCTCCCGAGAGAGGACAAAGTGTGCTGTCTGGACACAAGGACATATAAAGTGAATAGGCCACACAACACATTGCCCTGTACATAGAAACATGTGGACGGATTCACATACACACACACACATTATACACACACACCTGCCCTTCAGTCTGTGTCCCGGTGTTAGGACTAGACAAATGACAGAACAGTAGAGAGAAGTTAACAAATAGAAACATCACCAGGTAAGAGAACGCTAAAAAGAATAGAGGATGTATGGAAGGAGGTAAGAGAGGGAAGGATGAGGGAAGGATAGAATCATATGTGCGTGAATGATTCTCTCTAGTATCTTTACAGAGTTTATTTCTTTGTAGACAATCATTGTTACATGACTACAAGTGCAAAATGTATTTACCCCCCTTGCCATAAATATTTATCTAAATTGAAAATTAACATTTGTAATTAGGCCTGGTCTTAGCATATACAGTGAGTCCACAGCGTTCAAAGTAGGATTTTCCACCAATTATTTGTTCTTCTCTATTAATCTTTTTTTCATCCTTCTTCCCTGCAGTATTTGTGTGTATCTATCTGTCCTCGTACACTATACCATGCAGCTATTTAGTTACCACTCTGCCTGCTTTCTACCTTCCTTTCTTTGCTCATTCATGCCCTCCTTAGCACATTTGCATAATATCTATCTTTTTCTGTACCTCAATTTTTTGATGTCTCTGCGCATTTGTCAGTATTTAAAAATATATATATGCACCTATATAAACGCACATCGCCCCCTCCTTCTTTTCCCCCAGAGCATTCCCATTAGTTCTGCTTGCTTGATATTAGATGGAGCCTGTCCCCCACACCGGCCCCCTAGAAAAAAGCCGTGGAACCTCTGATTCATCAATCACCCGGCAGCTGGCAGGAAACTGACCCGAGGGGCAGGGTCCCTGGTGGCTGCCTGGAGCCAAGATGGCTGACAGGGCAGGTAAGAGCCTTCACAGATAAAGGGAGGAAAAGGGGTTGTGCAGAGAGGTAGAGGATGGAAGAGTAGGTGCTTGTGAAACTGTATGAAAGATGAGGTTTGAGTGTTTGTGTTTGTAGCCTTAGATACAATAACGGAGATCAGCTCTGTGGCAAGAAGAGTCTCCCCATTCGCTTCTAACAAAACCCTGCAGCAGTGCTCTCATATCGTTTGGCCATCTCTCTGCTGTGTGTGTCTGTGTGTGTGTGTGTGTGTGTGTGTGTGTGTGTGTGTGTGTGTGTGTGTGTGTGTGTGTGTGTGTGTGTGTGTGTGTGTGTGTGTGTGTGTGTGTGTGTGTGTGTGTGTGTGTGTGTGTGTGTGTGTGTGTGTGTGTGCGAGTGAAGCTCAGAGCTAACAGGAGATTTCATGGTACTAAGCTGATACACTAAAAGCAAAGTAAAGGGCACTAGGGTTAATAAGCATTTAACAAATGGATTAAGTAATCCCTGAAAAAACTGTACCTACATACACACAAACACAGAAACACATGGGGTACACTTGTAGAGCGAAATGTATCCAAACACAAATACAGCCTTTCTTGCTATTTAGTTATAGTTTGAAGCTAACTGTTTTGATGCAGATATGCTTGAAATGTTCCCTCCTAAAATATTGAAATTAGCATTTAAACCCAAAATCCTGTATCAGGGCAGAGAATAGAAACATCATGTGGAGAACCCTCTCTGCTTCACAGTCCTGGTCCTCACTCACCCTGCCCAGTGTTACAATAGACCTATTGTTGGCCTTGGAGTAGCTCTGGTGAGAGAGCAGGGGTTAAGTGCCTTGCTCAAGGGCTCTCTACAGTTACAACAGAGAGTGTTTCAGTGAGGTCCCAGCTGAGGTTTCAGTCTGCTTCTTTAATATTCTGCCTGCACCACCTTGACAAACCTCCATAAAACTCAGTGATTCCCATGACAATCATTTTAGTTCCTCCACTTTCAGTGTTCCTTTACACCAGCAGTCTATTTCCTACCTTTTTTTCCCCTTTCATCAAAATGTCCATAAATTGTTAAATGATTGAATCAATAAAATGCCACAAAAGCAAGTTAGAAAGCCACACAAATATTTGATTGACCGTTATAGAATGAGACAAATAAAAAAATAAAAATTCTGCTTGATGAATAGTGTTATTTTAACATATTATAAATGGGTTATTTCAAAGGACTCGGCAGGGGTTCCAATGAGTTACATAATGTTGCTTTCATCAATTTAATTTATATTTACTTATCAATAACCAAATTTATAACAGTTGTATATATAAATATACAAAATATTATATATAAAAGTTTGGTGTGTTCATGGACACAAATAAAGAGAGTAAAGTAATTCCCCACTGTTAACATAATTGCTAAAAACACACAAACAAACACACAAATCGTTCCTCTCTGTGTGCTACTTTTCTGTAAGACTGAGCTGTGTGCTGCTGCATTGATGAGTCATTGACGACACACACAAGCAAACACACACACACGTACACACACTTAAGATCATTAAGCCTTCTGCTCACTGTAGTACCGTGTGAGTGATTTGAGATTGGCGTTTATGAAGATTGAGTCACCTGCCAAAAAGACTCAAGCAAACACAGAAAAGCATTCAAGCACATACATAATTGACATGCACATTTACAAAGAAACACACACAAGTGAGCTAGGGCTGGGGTGTGTAAACTGAATAGCGCCCTGGGCTAACAATGGCTAGCAGGACCGGTCGGAGTCACAAATGCACGCACACTCACAAGCTCACCCGTCTCTCTTTCCTTCTCCCCCTGTGGGTAGGGACACATAGCACATTCTGGGCCGTTTTTCAAAGCTTAGTAGGATTAGTTGCATGATCTGGGCACGATTTTTAAATACGTATTTCCATATTTTTATTGGGTTTGGCTTGCTGAAGCAGGAGATCAGCTTTGGAAAAAAAATGCTTCATTATAAACAGATTTCATCTCTGTTAAGCAGTCAAATTGTGAGGTGTGGAGGGACCGTGGATATACTTTGTACACTATACAGCAACAACTATAACCACGCATCCAAATGCTCTCATGTACTTTTACTGTTAGGCTGGGGCTGTGTTAGTTAGGCTCTCTTGTGAGGCTCTTAGTTTCAACAAATGATGCTATAGGACACAGCGATGTTTCAGATATGCATGCTTCCAACTCTGTGGCAATATGTTGGAGAAGGGTTTTTCCTTTCTCGACATAACAGTCAATCAATGCACAAAGCAAGGTCCATACCAAAGTGGTTTTCTGAGTTGAGTTTTCTGTAACAGCCTTGTCCATGCCTGACCTCACTGATGCCCTTGTGTCTGAATGGAAGCACCCGCCAGACAGGTTCCACATTGTATTGAAAGTATTTTCCAGAGAGTACAGGCTGTTTAATGTCAATTATTTTTTGGATGAGATTTAACTATGTGATACGAGTGTCAATACTTTGGCTAATGTAGCATTTCATTTAGTACAATCAAATCAAATTGAATCTAATCATAACTAATATTCCTGAAAAAAAAGAAATTCAGTTTGTGTTGTGTAATTCTCCAGTGATCCAAGGTTGTATTTTCTGAAAAACCTCTTGCAGACAGAAACAAACCACAAGAACATGATGCATGATGTAATAAACTCATGTAATGGCACTGAGCTCATTCTAGTTCGTTTTAAATAGTCTCCTTGGAGAAGGTTGACTTTCCTTTTAAAACCAGTGCTGGTGATTTGTGAGGCTCCAGTGGATTGTCAGGGCTTTTGGTTTCAGTGAAGCAAGCAGTAGCAAGATGTCTCTGCCTGGTTTTATTTCACATTTTGTCCACTTTATGTCATTTTTTTTCCTTTGCTGTATTCTCCTTGTAGTCTCCCTCTTTTTTCACATCTTGAAGCTATCAGCATCTTGGCAGCGAGACAACAGTGAGGCAACACAGCACGTGGAGAGAACATACCCACAATTCCTCGGCTGTGTCCTAAACACACGCATACACTGACACGCACACGTGTCTATAATTCCATTGTGTTAACTAGCTGGCAGGAAGCCTACCTCAGTGTTTCCAAGGCAACACGTTTGTAAAATTAGCTGCACAGTGGTACATTATGTTTCTGCTTGTATATTTATGAAAACAATATTTAAAACATATGAAAATTAAACAGACACTAAAATACTTGAAAGGAAATTTGGAACCTTTTTTTTCTGACCCGACAACCTTGGGTCTCATTGCTCATGTGAATGTCTGTGTAAATGACAAATACAGTGTATAATCTTAGTCTAAAAACAATATTCCAAGAAAGTGGATAGATACTAAAAGAATGAGTGAAATGTGTAATAAGAGGGATAAATAAAGAGGTATGAGAGTGCAAACACATGTCTGGTTATGGTCATCCAGGTTTGAGAAGTACATGGGTCAGGGAAATGTGTGTGTGTGTATGTACGGTATACAGTACCGAAATCAGATCCGGTTTTCGATACTTTAAAAAAATATATTATTATTATTTATTTTTGTATATTAAGTGAGGCTTAATATCCTTAAACTCACGCCCAAACCGCTAGCCAATCAGATTGCGCGTCTTGCAACGGCTTCGGTGATTGGCTTGATTGCCAAGCAACGCCCTTCACCTTACTCCCGAACGTCTGAGCCTTTCGGTTAGCTGCTTTTGTTTTTTCATTAGCTCAATATCGGCACGAAAATCTATAGTGTGGCTGCATATGACTGCCAGTCTGAATGGTGGGGTCTGTAACCACTGCCAGTCTGAATGGTGGGGTCTGTAACCACTGCCAGTCTGAATGGTGGGGTCTGTAACCACTGCCAGTCTGAACGGTGTGGTCTGTAACCACTGCCAGTCTGAATAGTGGGGTCTGTAACCACTGCCAGTCTGAATGGTGGGGTCTGTAACCACTGCAAGTCTGAATGGTGGGGTCTGTAACCACTGCAAGTCTGAATAGTGGGGTCTGTAACCACTGCAAGTCTGAATGGTGGGGTCTGTAACCACTGCCAGTCTGAACGGTGGGGTCTGTAACCACTGCCAGTCTGAACGGTGTGGTCTGTAACCACTGCCAGTCTGAATAGTGGGGTCTGTAACCACTGCAAGAAGTGTATTTCTGGGAAAGGCGGCAACACATCCAACCTCTCAGAACATTTGCTACTGTCACATAAAATCAGAGTACAGGAATGTACAGTCTTCAAGCCTGTGTTATCAAAAGTGTTTTTCATTGTTTGTTCAGTACTAAAAGGTCGAAGTCCCACAATTAATTGTAATATTCATTTGACATGTTAACTATATCATAAAATGTTTCCCTTATGCAACATGAAAGTATCACGATATGTATCGGTCAACTATCGGTATCGTTCAGTGGTATCGGTAGGTATCGCAAAAAAGTCAATGATATGCATCCGTAGTGTGTGTTTGTGTGTGTCTCTTTCTCTCTCTCTTCCACACAAACACACACACACACACACACACACACACACACACACACACACACACACACACACACACACACACACACACACACACACACACACACACACACACACACACACACACACACACACACACACACACACACACACACACACACACACACACACACACACACACACACACACACACACACACACACACACACACACACACACACACACACACACACACACACACAAAGAAAGAGTACAACTTGATTTACCAGGTCTACAAGAGTCTCTGAAAAATATCCATGCTGCAGGCTATTATGCTAAACACTTCACAATGTGTATTCAGGTATACACACACACACATTCACACACGTATACTGAATGGATTACACGTGATGTAAATATATTTGATGAACAGTCCTCTGAAAAATGTGTTCTACCGGAGGAACTACAGCTTAAGAACCAGAGCTGCAAGGGGGAACATTTTCAGGTTGCACTTCATCCCCTCTAGAAATTCACAAAAAATAAATTTCAAAAAGTGTGTGGGTATGCCCTGACCTTCCCAGCTGTAATAGAAAAAAAATATGTGTTTGCATCCAAAGCAAAGACTGTTACTGCTGTTCTAATAGTTTGTTTTCATCACACTGAGCTGGGAAAAAAATGTTGAGAAAGGAAAGCAAGAGGGGAGAGGATGATGAAAGAGAGAGGGAAAAGCGTCACTAATGTTTCCTGCTAAAATATTCAGGCTACTGCCGCATGATGCGTCACCCTGTCCCGCACATGCACGTACACACTCGCACATTTACACACAGAGCAAGAGCCGCTCCGAGCCCCTCTACCCAGAGCCCCCCTCAGAGTGGCACGCAGAAGCCAGCAGCCATATTTGACCATGCTTAACTTCCTGTCCACACACTTTCCTGAATCATGATCGGTTAATAATTTAGGGAAAGGAATAGGAAGGGAAATTCAGTGAGTACAGCAGTGCGGGAACACAGCGCTGCTCTGTGGAAACAACATGCTAACCGAATCACCCCTGAAGACTAGTAGATTAAGACTTTACACACAATCCTTATTTTGATTGATTACACTTACAAATACAGTTTGTTAAAGTTCAAACTCTGATTTTCCCATTGAGCCCAAAGCATAAGAAGGCAGATTGGAAACTGAGGAAAATAATTGAATTAGGAAAAATAAAAGAGGCAACAAAGAAATAGAAGACCAAATAGCAGAAGCAGAAAGATTTATTTTCTCCGTCCTCTACTACCTAATAGTCAGCAAATAAAACAATAAAAGCCTTTAGTGTGCTGATGTGCTCAGGAACATGGGGTGGGTACGGAGGAAGGAGAGAGGAGAATCAGTCTGTCACCACTTGACAGATAAAGCCTAGACAGCAGACATGTGTAACTTGTTGAGTGCAATGCTCTGATGTGGTCAGTGTGCTCAGTCAAAGCAGCAATCCCAACGGCTGAATATGCTAATGCAGCGCCTCACCATGCATTCTCTGTACTGACAGCCAGACGCTGGCTTAAAAAAGAGTAGTGAAGACTGCACCACAAAAGACTAATGCTGTTTCTCAGAATATGGTCTCAGTAGGTAATTTTATATTTCATTTTTTTGTTTTGTGGCAGTTTTAATTTGTATTATTACAGCAAGGTAATTCTAGGGCTAGAATGCCATTCTTTTAAGGTGAATATTACTTTAATGCCTTTTTCCTTCTAGCTTAAAACACTTTAGATCTTACCATGACCTGACTTTTTAACTAATTGGGTTCTGCTGCATTCATTTTCATATAAGGAACCAAGGTCTTGTGGTCTCATAAGGTGATATACAGTAGTAGCTAATATTCGTGTTTGTTTGTGACATAGTGCAATAAATTGTAGAGTTTGCCTGACCGATCTGCCAGTTTATTTGTTTCATATTGCCCCAATGAAAAGAACGACTGCTTTAATGCATTACTATTTCTGTCACATGACTACACAAACACACAGACGCACACTCCTGTCCAGTCTCAGGAGTAAGCCCAGTAACCATGAACGTTTCAGGACTCTGATGGGACGCTATAGTCTAACGCCCACAATTCCAGTGATGGCAGTAAATTGCTGTGGTGCAGTATTGATTTTAACTGAGAAAGCATCACACACACATACTCACACAGTGCAATTGTGTATGATATAGTAAAAATGTCCAAGGAACCAGTCTACAAATTATTAATGAAATCCAAATAACATATATTTGGATAACACATAATAATCATATAATTGAATCCTTCCTTCTGTTTCACTTCCTACCCCTCCAACTTTACAATGCAACACACACACACACACACACACACACACACACACACACACACACACACACACACACACACACACACACACACACACACACACACACACACACACACACACACACACACACACACACACACACACACACACACACACACACACACACACACACACACACACACACACACACAAACACACACACACACACACACACACACACACACACACACACACACACACACACACACACACACACACACACAGCGCATACACACGACTTATCGAACGATTTGGAGATATTTTAATACAATAAAGAGACCAAAACCGCACATCAGGCTCTGCTGTAAACACACACACACACACACACAGTCCACTGCAGCTGTGACGTGTCCCTCCAGAGACGGAGTGTGTCCAATCCCCTTCTTCTATCTAGGTCAGCCTCACACAAAAGTCTGCACACACCTCTCTCTCTCTCTCTCTCTCTCTCTCTCTCTCTCTCTCTCTCTCTCTCTCTGTCTCTACTTCTTTATTTCCTTTTCTTGTCTTACCTAGTGTATGTGTGTGTGTGTGTGTGTGTGTGTGTGTGTGTGTGTGTGTGTGTGTGTGTGTGTGTGTGTGTGTGTGTGTGTGTGTGTGTGTGTGTGTGTGTGTGTGTGTGTGTGTGTGTGTGTGTGTGTGTGTGTGATGAATGAATGAATGGCAAAGCCGACCAACAATTTGAAGACAGTTGCATTTATCCTGTTGCCAGGGGGTATATGTTTACATTTCCAGGAAAATAAAAGATAACTTAATGTAAATATTTGGCAGAAATCTTAAAATTCATGTCTCCAAATCTGTGAAATCCCATTGAAAGGATAGAGCCAACGGAAGAGTTTTTGAAAACATTTTAAAAGTTTAAAGTCCTGTTGATTGAAGGACGATCATTAAACACTTTTTCAATCCAAAACCAAATATCCACCATCTGAAAGATTCACACCTACGCTTAAAACAATTTTTTTTGGCAATAAAAAGAAAACGCATTGTGGGTTTTAGTCGACTCATGAGTCATCTGTAAACCTTTGTTTACAAAGATTGCAACTTCAAAAGTTATGTTTATGAGGAGGTAAGGTCATCTGGGCTTTCGGGAGATGAAGGTTCTTTAATTTGGCTCTTAAGATGTAGCTCTCACCTTATTAACTTAATCTTATCCTCATACAAACGTCCTTTTTTTAAATAGGCCTAAGCACAAGAATGCTGAGCTTAGCTGACAGATGTGCACGAATGATAAATGTATATAACAAGACATTGAATAAAGTCTGCTGCACTACTCTTAACGCCCTGTAGGCAAAACAGAGAGAAGTCAAGGGGTGTGACAGTACATAAGAGCTGACGGAACAACACACAGTCTCTGGTCACACAGGTCAGTGCACATACAGCAGGCTCAGACACACACCTACATGGGCAAACACAGAGACTTTGTAAGCGTCTGTCTTCAAAGAGCTTCTACCTGCTGCGTCACTGTAATGTGAGTGTGTAAAGTTGGTGAATGTGCTTGTGTAGATTCTGAATATCAAAATGTTCCTGTATTCTCTGTGGACACTGCTCAAAAGTTCAAAGTGTGTTCTTGCTTTGCAGTTATGTACAGGTTTTAAATTCTTGTCCATTTGTACTGGGTTGATCTTTCATTTTCACTCTATTGCTGGAGGGGATTTGGGAAGTTTATGTGTGTGACCACAGATGCCCCACACAACATGGGGTTTTCTGCAAGATGTATACATCATTTTCACACTGAACCTTCAAAACCTCACATAACACGCACAACAAAATTCATCATGCACTTGAAATGAGGCCACGTGACAGCGTTATTAAGTGTCAGCTATGGTACATTGAGTGATTCTGAACGCAGCTCATCAGTCTCTCTTATTAGGCTACATTTAATTTGTGCTGCCCCTCTGTGTGGCTCACAGGTTGCGTAAGCATCGAGAAGACGGCTCTTTAACATCAAGCCAACTGTTGAAATCCTCAGATGTGGAGGAAAATTAATGGATCTTCATTTGCCATCGAGAGGCCCTTGAGCAAGGCACTCAACC
>NC_136908.1:46125590-46165891 GCF_949606895.1 Notothenia rossii | reverse complement strand
AGACTGTGGTTGTAATGGACAGCATCCACCCTGTAAAAACGGTTCCAATGGTGAAGTCAATAAAACTCTATTTTCTAATGTAATTTATTTGCCCTAAATTGATTTTTTTTCAATGTGCGTTTAGATAACATGTTTTAAGAACTCATTAATTTATAAATTAATAGTCACATTTTCTGAACTTTCTTATAAATACGTTTTGGCAAAACTTCATAAAAATGCTTTTGTCAACGCCACGGTCATGACCAGAGATGGGGTCGTTACTAAAAAAATGAAATATATTACATATTACTTTAAAAAAGAGTAATATATTACACTACACTCGTTACTCTCTACATAAGTAACTCGTTACTTTACTCGTTACTTTACTCGTTACTTTACTCGCAGGGTGGGCCCGCCCCTCCCTACAGGCAGATCACGCAGACTGCTAACGTTTCAAATGTTCTCTTTAGTTCAGTTTCCATTGTCGCATAAGAATGATCCAGATAGGTCCTGAATATTTTCCTATCTGACCATGGCTGTCCTCTGTCTCCTTCTATCTGTATTTTGCACAGTATATCTCTGAACGATGGTGATTCCACTGTGCAAATGGGCAACATTTCCTCTACTATGAAGGATGCAACAAGCCTGTCCATCTCTGCTTTGGTTACCGGTCCTCCAAATTCTAATTGTTGCTGCTTCGGAGTCGGCGGCGGGCCGGCGGCGCACTCACAACATCCTAACTCTGGGTTCGCACTGGAACACACCGCAAAGACTTCAGCCGAACTGCGCATGCGTGAGTGGCAATAACTCTCCTTACCAGCAGGCGGCGGTAGTGTATATTCGTCATTCAAAACAGGCAACAACCGGAAGACAGAGAAGAAGAACGGACTACGTGATATAAACAAATAGCGTGTGCGTTAGCTTCACCTTAGCATGTGTTCTTTGCAGGTGTTTGTTGAGGTTTGACGTGGTGTTTACAGCAGTGGATAACAGCGGCGGAAACCCCTCTTGTCCGTCAGTGTGATTATATTATGACTGATTTTAGTAAGTAACGAAGTAACGCATGTCGGGGCAATGTTAGTAACTGTAGTGTGATTACTGCATTATAAAAGTAGCGCGTTACACTACTCACTACTCCGTTACCGACAAAAGTAATATTATTACAGTAACGTTACTTTGTAACGCGTTAAACCCAACTCTGGTCATGACACGCTCTCAAACGAGAATACCACGGTGTGAGACTTCCGGTTCCTCATGTGCTGGCTTCTGAACTACTTCAAATCATCGTAAAACAAGTAAGCATACCACCTGAGTTATTAATTACTGCTTTTTAACTACCAAGTGTTATTTGTAGGGATGTCCTCATCACCTTTTTTTGCTCCCGATCCGATTCCGATCATTTGATTTTGACAATTTTCCGATACCGATTTTTCCCGATCCGATCTTTATGCAATGCATTAAGAGAAAAAAAAGAAAAAAAGCATTCAAGTTGTCCTTTAAGGTTATTTTTTTATTTAAATTGGATATTCTATCCAACATGGATATAGCTTCTTTTTTTCACAGCAGCATTGGATCATTTCAGTTGTGCAGCATTGGATCAAAACAAAATAAAGCTTATCAGTACTCGTTAGCTTACTGCTACAATTAGACAGTGCGCCCTGCCCACTCTGTTGCCAGATTAGAGAGAAATAAGCAACCAGGTCTATGAAAACAAGCACCAAAGAAGCAACACATACATGATGTTGTGTAATTTGAAACAAAAACTAAGGCCTCAGGATGACTTTAAGACTTGAACATGGTCATTTTTGTTTTGTAACATTGAATAAAAAAAAAAAAAAAGTTTAAAAAAAAATCCCGATCCCCGATTTTTTCTCCCGATTCCGATCTTGTGAAAATCACGTAATCGGCTCCGATCCCCGATCACGTGATCGGATCGGGACATCTCTATTTATTTGCTTTTCTTGTACTCACTGTTTCGAACGCAACATTGACATTTTAATGCAGGCCAGCACCAATTTGCTGTTAAAGATAGACTCAGCCCTGTCATGCTCATGTAGTCTATTTTTTCGCACAAATGGTGTTTGCATTAAGTGCTTACCAATCCAATTCTGTTAAAAGTGGTTAAGTTAAGAGAACGTATTAAGAATTAACTCCGCAAACTGTTCCCCTGTGCCGCTCTAAGCGTTGGCCGGGCACCGTCATGCGGCCGCGGGGCTCAGAGGCTCTGCTGCTGAGAATTTTGTGTGGTAAGATACCTCCGCTAAAACTATTCCCTACTACTCTATAACCCAGCGGTTATGTAAGAGTAAGTTATTAATGCGCCTATTTGATATTAATTCCTCTGTATGTATTTCACCATTTGTTTTACTGTAAGCAATTTATTATCTTTCTACGATCTAGATGTGTACCCAATTTAAACTCATAGTCTGCAGTTACAACATTGAGTTGTTATTATTCAATATGAAGTACAAACTATATTTTTTATGCTTATGCAACACTACAGTATAGATGCAAATCCATGTTTGACGGATTTGATTTTTGTTGTTGAGGAAAACACATGGTGTGTCCTGATTTGTACTCAATTTAGTGTTTTGTTTGTATATACAAGGAACAGCATAGGTTTAAGTGCAACAGAGGCTCGTGATGCACAGCATGAAGCTATACGTTGCCCACGAGCCAGATGCAGTTATAACCATCAAGTAATGACCATGTGTCTCCATGTATGTTAATGTGCTTTTAAACAAACTTGTTACTGTTTTATGAAAATAGTTTTTGAAATAATCACATTTTAATCAAATGTATTAACATCTCCATAACATCCCCTTTTTTAAATCTATTTGTTTAATCTGCAATGTTTCAATGCTATCAAATATTTAAAGGTTTGTCGTATATACAGCAACTCAATTGTGTTTTATAAATTACTTTATTTATTCTTGTCTTATGTGGTTCTTCTTAGCAGATAGTTATTTGCATTGGTTACACTTAATATCTTGGCTTTTAATTGTAGGCTCAACTCATCTTTTCACCTGCAGAAAAAATCACATTAGTGAGTTTACCCAACTCCTAAAATTGCATTTTGTTATAAGTTTTATCAAAGTAACACATTCTTGAGTAGAGGAAAACTAAAAAAGTACTTAAAATTGCTTGGAAACTGTTATTATATATATATAACACATTATTTGTACCAAAGCAACAGTTTTTACAGTGCAGGTGTGAATGAAAAACAGAGCATTATCTTGTTTGAATCATCATTCAATTAAACAAGCCTTCCAAAGTGTAGGGTTTAACATATGACTGTGTTAGAGTGCTGCCTCAAATGACGTGCCAACTTACATACATTTGCAACAGTGGATAGCTTGACACATTTGTAATTTTAACTGGTGATAGGTCCAATCTACACCGGTGTGTACAGCAGTACACTGCTCTTTGCTAAGAGAGGGGTTACCATTGGAGCAAATCTGTGTACTTTGCTAACCAGGGTGTCAGAGCAGTCAATCACAACCAAACACTACGGATTGATGGACAAAACACAGTGGAGAAAAGTGAAGACATTGCATTTTAACTGCTTTATTTTAGCCATATCCATTAAAATATGCCCGTATCAAACTTGGATGCCAATCCTTGTGATTTGTATTTTACCCGCAAGGGTTATGACTGCTGTTATATAAAACAGTAAAACACTTTCTTTTGATGCTATTTTGAATGCATTTTCCAAACCATGATTATATGCTGTGATGTAAGGTATTGTAATATATGTGACTATTTAGGACATTGTGAAAGAATGTTGGGCTCTATTGCAATAAAGCACTCTTAAGCTCCCTTTTTTTTCTTTTTTTTAAGATATCTAAACATTTATATAATTGTTTCGCGTTATGGGACACATGTACTGTAAATACAAGAAAAACATTATTGTGATTGGGATACCGAACCAACCCACAACTCTTAAAACATTTCCACTTTGAATAGGGCTTGTATCAATGTTTCTCTTTCAGATTCACATAAATGGGCCTCTTGAATTAAGTCACGCACAGGGACTATTAGCTCCGATGACAATTACAGTGAAAGGAGTAGCCAGTGTCAGTTAATGACACTTATGGAAAGCTGTAGAGGCTGCTATTATCATTCTGAACCAACAGGTTTTAATAAAGCGCCACTAATATATTTGCCTGTGCAAGCTAATTGAAATTGCATGCAATTATAAATAGTGGAGTGGTTAGATTAAATACAAAACATGGACCCTAAAAAGGAATAGGCCGTTTTGTCTGTGCAGTTTTGAGTTCAAAGAGACAAGACAATCTCTCCTCTGCTTGTCTGTGCTCCTCCCTCATCGCTCTTTGCCTTTTGAACTCATTAAAATGTCATGTTAACACTGGAGACTCTCTCTGGTTCTCTCTAATTCTTTGAGTCGTTTGTTCACCTTCTTTTTCCAAACATGGTAAACAGAACAGAGCTGAACCACCATAGTTTGAGATGGTGCGTGTGTATCTGCCGAGTGATAAACATCTCTCTCTTTCTCTCTCGGACACACTGTAGCCAAACCCAGCTTCTTCACAGCCCATCTGTCTCCCTTGTGACTACAACCTAAAACTTTAGTGTGAAAGTCACAGAGGCAGATCATTTCTCATGGTTCTTTCATACAGTGACTAACAATTTATACTTCTTGCAGCACACCTCTCAGACACTTCATTTGACAAATAAAGGCAGACCTTGGACAAAAGCTGAAAGCAGAGAAGGGGAACCATATAAGCAGAATCTACACGATGGCTAAAAAACGTACTATTTTCAGAATATTTTTGATAATTTTTGCATTATTATGATGAGTTATTACACATATTACAGACGGCCAGTTTACCTTTTATGTTTAAAATGCACATACCAGACATTTATCTTATTCAGCACACTTTACATTTACTGTAATGAGTACACGTTGAGTAATGTGCCGTATTCAGAGAAAAGACGTAAATAAGCAGATCACTGACCATACTAAATGAGTTTTTTGGCAGCCAAATAAAGTATGAGGACATCCACACAATCAGGGACGTGCAGAGGTACGGGCTAATGTTGCCCGGGCAACGGCCCGTTTGGCTTTTTTGGCTGACCTGCCCCTCTGGAGAGAGCGAGTTTGTTTTTCTTTGTTCTGTTGTGGCCGAATCAACATGATAAGCCCACAATTAGTATTGTAGCGTCTCGCTGTGGGAAACACACTTTGTCAGCGCTGTCATCTGCCGGTGCGTTAAGACCACCTCAGTGTCGGATTTTGGAAACTTGATTTTGAGTTGTCTCATGGCAGTTAGGGTATAAGGGACAAACCAGGGGACTTTACTTCCTCTTGATACCGTCGGTTATTTACAAAAAAACACAAAAATAACATGTTATTGTGCTTCTGTCTTTCTGTGTCTTTTCATCTGTAAACTCCCTCAACAGGGCCGCTCGCTCTCTTTTCTTGATCGTCCTCTCACGGGTGAACAGTTCAATGTCCCGCTTCATTGTAGGATTTCTGCCATGTCTCTACCACTTTAGTTTGACCATCTCTGTTATTAAGTTATGGAATACTAAATAAATAAGTAACTAGACACCTTACCGTTACTGCGCTCATAAAGAATGATAAGAATAAGAATAATGCGTATTGAACTGGTTTCATTAATTAGTGAGTTTATTTGAGGTAATTAGTTAGAGGCCCTATTTTATCAGTATGTCTGGACTGCACAGCAGTTACAAAGGTCAAACTACATTAAAACAGGATTGTCCCCATTTTGTCTTGGTTACTAACATTAGATATTTTAATAAGATATGGACCGCAAAACAAAAAAATGTCCCTGGTTTTCATTTTTAAAATCAAGTCACTGAATGCAAGTAGTCACCTTAGCTTATTTTGTTATGAGATGTGAATTACTGTAATAATCATTGGTTTCTTTTACATTAAAAACAAGTTACAATTTTCCAAAGGTCTTGTGTTTTTTTTCACACAATACATCCATATGTGAGTGTTCGAAAGCATATTTCAGCATTTCTATGTAGTGGTAACAGCTTCCAGTTTTCTGGGAGGCTCTCCACATGATGTTGGGACCTGGCTATGTGTTCCTGTCCACAACAGCCTGAATGGGGCTGGGCACTGAGTTTAGGTCAGTGGTTCTCAACTGGTCAGGCCTCGGGACCCACTTTTTACTTGGTCAATAAATTGCGACCCAACATTTTGAAGCACTCAAATCTATTCAACAAAATATCGTGCTGTAATATACGCTTTTCAGCATACAACATTAATTAGTGAAGTACAGTGCCTACATCCCTTCACAGAACTAAAGTATGCTTTTAAAAAAGTTTTATGAGATGATGGAATCAAAGCTGAACTGTATAACACACAAAGGCACACATGCTGAAAACCCATCCCCAGAAGGGGGGTCTGGGGGGATTCTCCCCCAGGAGATTTTTAGAAATACTAACATAAACTACGCATTCTGGTACACTCTGAGAAGAAAATAAATACATCTATTACTACCCGACATATTAATAATATGTTATGCCATTGTTTGTTTTTCACTTAGTTCTGACAGCTTGCTGCTCCTCACAGAGAGAAGAGCAAAGAGGAGATAGTCTGTGCGAATTACTTTAAATTGTGGGTAAGGGTAGATAGCCCCCATTGTTCTGTGACCTGTCAATCATCAAACCGGGGGTCATATTTAATTATTTGTTCATTTTTATCTGAAGTTGTAGCCATGGATGTATAAAGAATAGTTCTACCGCAAAGTTATTATCCGTGGGGACTTCTGGCAACAATCTTGATTCTGATTGGCCAGAAGACTCTAAAAAACATCAGCAAATATGTTTTATTGAGAAGATGATAACTACGTGACTACTGGTCTCCGGTACTTCCAGTCCAACGCCTACTGCATGCACAGCGTTAGAAAATTGGGCCTTCAAAATAAAAGTTTGACTTTGTAAACATTGTAAATATTTTTTTCTTCACTCACACATCCACTCGAAACGGGTCGGTCGCGACCCACCAGTTGAGAACCACTGGTTTAGGTGATGCGGCACAGACACAGTCCAGCCTAAAATTCATCCCAAATGTGTTGGATGAGTTTGATGTCGAGGCTCTGTGCAGGCCAGTTCTTCCAAACCAAACTGGGAAAACATATCTTTGTGGACCTAGCCATGTTGAAACAGGAAAAGGGCCTACCCCAAAATATTGCCAGTTTAAAGCTGCTTACAATAAAAGGCCTTTGCCAAACTATAAACATTGCTAGACTGAAAGTAAATATAAGTATGTTTGTTTGTACACACAATTCTATGCCACATTGTTTATTGCCTCATTCTGCCTTTGTTTGAAGATATTTAATTTAAAAACAGGGAATTACATCATGCAACTTATTGAATGATTCATTTGTTTAAGAAGCCATATGCATACAAGTGTTAATATCAGTGGGCATATATGTGTAAATCCTAGTGCCTACACTAGTATGAGCATGCCTTTGCTGCATGCTTCCTGTGTGTCCCAGTTGTCATAAACATACCCCCGTCTCTGCAAATGTGAGGCTACTAAGCTCCATCACCAAGGAAACCAGCTTGTTGCCAGGTAGCAACAGAGAGAGAGAGAGAGAGAGAGAGAGAGATAGAGAGAAAACGAGAGAGAGAGAGGGGAAACAGGAAAATGTAATGAGAGAAAATATTAAATTAGATAAAAGTGTGAGACAGCTTGAAGCTGATTTCTTTTAAAGATGCCAAAAATTTGAATATATGTGTTATTTTGATCTCCCAGTCGTATTTAGGGGAAACGTTTCTGTCAACCTGAGTGATTTGAGAAATGGTTTCACACTTTGATTGCTCAAATGGTACTGTAGAGCTTTTCAGTTAGCTCTACCAAGCTATCAAACATATTTGATAGCTTGGTACCTTATAAAGTTGTATATATTGTTATTGTTATACATTTATTATTTATTACATAACAGAAAACTGTTTACCTCTAATAATAAACAAGAAACTCTTATAAGGAGAATAAAAAGAAAAGACACAGGCCTACTTTAAAATAAATCAACACAGCACTTGGGTAGTCCTCTGCACATTTGAAGAAAATAAATACAATAAAAATGGGCCCACTTTCAAATAAATCAAACATATAGCTGCACCCTAAAAAGAGTTAACTGATTGAATTATGACTGAAGATCGTCAGCTGTCTTCCTCTTCCGTGTTTTCCCTCCAATACGTAAAGGCTGCAGCACCTTTGACAACTCCTCTCCACATATCAAACATACCGGTAAGCCAGCATCGTTTTCTGTGAAAGCATATAACTCTAACCACGCAGAATCAAACCCTCTGTGTTCCTCCCATACTTTTACGGCCCGTCCACACAGCGGCGTGCATTGAAGCTTCAACGCTTCTGCCCATTCACTTTGAATGGGGTGACGTCACGCTTCGCCAAACTGCATTGTGGGGAGCGTAGCTACGCGTTGCTCGCGTCATATTTGAACCATGTTCAACTTTTGAAGCTTCGACGGAAGCGTCAGCCAATCAAATCCCGTTTATGAAAATCTGCTGCTAGCCAATCAAACCGCGTGTATGCTGCGAGTAGTGAATCACCCGGTGCTGTATGATCAGTCTCTGTTCATCTACCGCAGGGGTGGGGAACCTGCGGCCACCGGGCCGTATACGGCCCGCGAGACCATTTGGTACGGCCCTCGAGGTAATTTATAAACACACGCAAAAAAGAAAAAAATTAAAGAAATCTAGACCGCAAAAAAATTAAACAAGCGAGTGCCTGTTTTTCCTGGCCAAGTGTATTTCTGACGGAGATCACCATGACGCCGCTCCGGCACTTCCAAAAATGTCAGTACCCATAAGGAGCCGTACACATGCCGCAGTTTCTGCGTGGCTGTGTCTTTAGTTGAAAGCCCAGTGGCGATCTGTTCTTCTGTCATACTGATCATACAGTCAATAACTTTGTTGTTATTAGCATCTGGTTAGCTAGCTATGCTAACGAATATAAGAAGCTTTTTCTCCAACCAGTGAGGTAAGGCACATCTTTATATGATCCTTATAGTTATTATAAAAAAATAAGAGAATATGATAAACAGGTATAAAATACTATATGACAGTAAAAAACTTGTTATTAATAAACAAGAATACAGTTTGAAAGGGGAGTGATTTGTAAAATATCCATAAAGAAAAAGAAATCTGCTTCCAGTTCTGTTTCATCTGGGTGTTGAGAGATGTATCCATAGAGCTCCTAATTTTGCTCCCAAAGTGCAACAGATTGATGCTTTTAACTTCAACATTTAAAAAATAATCTTCCCGGGGGAGCATCCTCCCAGACCCCCCTAGAGGAGGTTAGGTCCCCCCCCACACACACACTTAAATCATGTCCACATGGATAGGAAACTAATAACATTTGCATCTTGTGTCCAAATCTTTCTGTTTTGGTGGTCATGCCACAACCGTGCACCTGAATGCATGCACGAGCCATGGTAAGATATCTGGATTGAGAGGTTGCTTTTTCTTTGCACAGCATGAAAGAAAGGCCAAATGAATGGGCAGTGATTTTAGTATTTTTAAGCAGAGGTCAATCATTTGTACGGCCCTCGGAGGGTGTTGGAAAGATTTAAATTGCCCTTGAGAGGAAAAAGGTTCCCCACCCCTGATCTACCGGGATATAAACCAGAGGAGCCAGGCATGGAGGGAGGTGTCAAAGATAGTGGGTGAAACTAGGTTTTCGCCTGTTTGGGGAGTTTATATCCAGTGTACCTCGTTTAAACATTGAATGGACAGCTAGCAGGCATATACAGTATATATAGCTAGCATGGAATGCTAGCATTTTGCTTTGTATGTTGGGGGCGGGAGATTCATGTGATTGGTTGTTGGTCGCGTTGCTCGCGTTGACTCCCCAAGCTTCAGACACACCCACCGCCAAGCGTCAACGCACAACTGCTGTGTGGACGCTCCGTTATTTTCTTTGTTTTATCCATAGTTTGCTCATCGAGCCGGGGGTCAGGTTATTCGCCTGCAAGAAAAGGTGCTGACGCGGGACCGCAGCAGGATGTGACGCATATTTTAGTTGACCTAATTAAAACCGTTTTGTTTTTGAGTATCACCTCAAAATACAAGATACGAAACATTTTCAACCATGCAACAAAATATAAATAGTCCTACAAATATTTGTATTTTATTTCCTTCTTATTTTTGTCTAAGCTCAAGGGAGCCAGAGCAGAGGGCTTAAAGAGCCGCATGCGGCTCCGGAGCCATGGGTTGCCGACCCCTGAATTAGCTAGAAAGCTACTACAATGCAAGAATGAAGAAAATGTGGCCAATCATGCTAAATAAATCTAAATCTGCGTTTGCCTCCCTTAAAGCATTACAGCATGTATCGCACTGTATGCTAATCTTTGTGTGTGGATGTGGGTAGGTGGGTGTGCATTTCAATCTATCTTTGTTGAGTTCATAATTAAATCCGACTTGGAGGTTGCTGAAGATTAGAATTAGATTAGAGTTCACTCATTCATCAATGTATGGGAGACAAGGTTACATCACAGCTCTGGACCAATTGGAGATCTGCCTTTAAACTGGCAATCTGTCGGCTTTCATTGGAAGCTGATGAGATACCAGCAGATCAACACAGGGTGGAGAAAGAGCTGCTGTCTCTGGATGTGTTGGTCAATCCGACTACAACCTTCTGTTAGAATAAATATACTTGCGTGGAAGTCAAGCTAAAAGGTAAACCCTTACAGTATCTGTCCCTGACTCCTGTGTTAAATATTCTGGACCAAAGGGTTCAGGATGTTGTTGTGTTGCCTCCAGGCAGGTGTGTATACGTGATTCTGTATGACTTTTTTTGATAAATAAATAAATTGTTTTGTCTTGTAGTCATTAAGTAAGTATTTAGTTATAAAAAATATAATAAAATATAATATATAAAAAAGAGAAAAGTAGTAAATCTTCTTCTAAAAAATGGATAAGTAAGATAAACCTCTATTGATCCCCGTAGGGAAATTCAGGAAACAGACCAGGATTGCACTGAAGTACACATTTTTCAACATCACTCATGAATTCAACTCATTGTTCTGTACACATGTGTGTTTGTGTATGTTCGAATGGGGCAGCAAATTACAGAAAAGGAGTGAGAGATAGTTGACAACATCATAAGTCTCTGTTGAAAGATCTTTAAAAAAAACTCAGCCCATTTAGAAAGGACAAATATTAGGAATTCAAACTATAATGTTTGTGAAGTGAGTTTAATCCATAGCTGCAGGCCTCAACATGACATCAACAGGCTCTCACCTCCAGATCAGTTCCAGGGTGGTGATAATGGCCCTGAGCGTGCCACAGTCCCACAGAACATGGCACAGACAAATTGTCAAACATGGCGGATCAGCCGCTTAGCTTTCAAATCATGACACAGCAGATTCAGACTTTAAATATGACACAGCGTGTTTACACTGCAGCAGAGCACAGAGAGAAGAGGGGAGGGGGCTCACCAGTGAACTGAAGATGGGATTTTAATTAGATCAGGGAGCATGTACGGAAAGAGTGAGGCTGAGAAAGAAGGAGAAGTGAACAGATAAGAAGCAGAGGGAGGAGGAGACAGGAGAGGAAAGAGAAGGGGGATGCTTTCATGTGCATATCACCCTGTTACCCCTTGGCCATATCATTAGTAGGAAAAACATCTCCTTTTATTGCTACACTAGTGATGATCTGCTATATTGCTTTATTAAACTGAACAGGTTGGCTGCATTACATGTCATACTTTAGCCAAAGGCATGAACAATTCCTTTAGAGAAAAAATCAGACAAAACTGAGGTTACAGGGCTGAGACTTTGTATTCTCCCTAAAGTGTGCCTTTATGAATATTAATCAGAGGAAATGTATTAACTGAATTGACCTGAATGTGCGGGTAAAGACATGGAACATATTTGAAGTGAAAATATGTTGTAATCAATGTTTTGGCTTTAAGACAACATTTGTAACTGTAGAGTGGTTATTTGTGGCACAATCCCCAGTCTCTGATCAGTTCAAATAGGACAGCTTTTAAAAGTGTATGATTAAAACCAGGCATTTTAGGAGAATTTCATTTCAAATGCTGGCCAAAATATACAAATAGGTCCAGGGAAAGTAGTATAAGTTATTCTTAAGTTGTATGCCCTTATATCGCCAACTTTTAACTAACACGCACATTTTTGGAACAAAAAGGAACAATAAAAGAAAAAGAAAGACATATGGAACAAGAGAGAGATGGTATAAGAATGTAAGAGATAGCAACATAATGGTGTGAGAAACACTGAGAAAAGGAGATTTAGAACCAGTACCTGACCAGTTTAAGACATAATGCTTTACAGAGAAAAAACATGGGACGTGTCAGAAGAGTCAGGGTAGGAGTGATAGGATGTTGAAAGCTAAGATAAAATAAGAAACGTCCATATACGGTCGCTGGTGTCGATCGAGTTGCCTGGCAACCTAAAAGTTTGGCTAGAAACTCACTTCCAAGTCATTATTGCTGTGAAACAATCTGTATCCTTTTATAACTACAGTGAAGTCAGAGGGAAGAGAAAAGTTTACAAGGAAGCAGCTCCACACACTGAGGAGCACAGACGTTTTAAAGGACGCAGGCGCTCGTTAAAATGAACAAAGACAAGACATAGATGGTTTGGATAAACTTTACACAAGTTATTTATGTTCAAATGTCCTGTAAGTTTGCTCAATGTATCGTGTGTGGCATTGATGTATGCACCACATCATATCTTCAATTCATCTGCAACCTTGTGACTTATGGAAGTTGGCATTTTATTGAAAAGGTTTACCGTGCTTCAACTTAGAGGACACCATCACTACAGTAAAGCACAAGGCTTTCTTTTTTTCAACAAATGTATGCGTGCCTGTGTCACCTTCTGGCTTTGAAGTTAAAGGCTGTGTGGGCACTTTCAAAGCCTTTTAGATGAAGTAAAATATATTATTTACAACAGCCAATGGGAGAGAGCGTTGGCTGTGTGTGTTTGAACCCACTGCTGTTCAAACTCAATGGCATTCTGAGGATTGACAGCTCTGGCAGAAAGTAATGGGGGGGGGGGGGGGGGGCACCTCTACATGCCCCTGTGTATGTGTCTGCTTCAGAAAGAGAGTGGATGTGTGTTTTTGTGTGTGCCAGCTAAAGTGCCATTCAACAGGTGTGTGCTGCAGTCAGCAGTAACAGGGATTAAGCTACATAAATGGTTGCAAAAGCAAACACACATTCACATTTAGAACTGCGTAAATATATCTTGGTAGCAATCAGTCTTTTGACATAATCACAGTAAATATCTAGCGATTATAGCACTATTTATATAGTACTGTTAACAGCATGCTTAATAATATTTTAATCATTTTAAACTTCACGCTTTGTTTTTCATTGCTCTCTTCTCTTACCATTCAGTTTACCCACAATCCCCCCCTCTCTCACATTGGTCCTGTCTACCCCATATCCTTCTCTTTAACCGTAACCTCCCAATATTCAGTTACGCACTACACTTCTCTGCCTCTGTTCGTCTCTCTCTCTTGCCCCCCCCCACACATCAAAGTGTGTGTGTGTGTGTGTGTGTGTGTGTGTGTGTGTGTGTGTGTGTGTGTGTGTGTGTGTGTGTGTGTGTGTGTGTGTGTGTGTGTGTGTGTGTGTGTGTGTGTGTGTGTGTGTGTGTGTGTGTGTGTGTGTGTGTGTGTGTGTGTGTGTGTGTGTGTGTGTGTGTGTGTGTGTGTGTGTGTGTGTGTGTGTGTGCAGCATATGTAGTACAGCTCTCTCCTTTTGAACTCAGGTTCACTGGAGGAGATGGCTACACGTCGGAGAGCCACAAACGTTAAGGTCTGGTTGTAGTTAGCACAATGTCTAGCTGCAGATCACTTCCTGAACTTGGAATTGGCTTAATTTACAGACAATGAAGTTAATTACCCCAATAAATCATTACTTGATCACAGAAAATCATTTGGCAAGAAGTTGGTAGTAGAATCATTGAAGTGATTATTAAGCAAAAATGCTGTATATTAAGTATTGCAACAGACAAGTAATTTCCCTTTTCTCTCTCTCAATATTACGAGAAAAAAAGGCAAAAATAAACAAAAGGTTATGTTTGAATATATATCCTTCGGTTCTGAATGTTTAGGCAATTTTTTAGGCTAAATAGAGACATCGTTCAAATGAAAGAACTGGCATGCTGAACATTGGCACAGCAGCTATTTCCTTCATTTGCCAGTTGTGTTAATATTGATTTTAAAAGATAATGAGAGTATTTTTCAGCGGTTGCCCTACATCATAAGCTCGATATTTATGAAATTACTTAAAGAAAAATTGAATGTCTCAAACTAAATTGGCTAAATGGTGAAAGCGGACATTCAGTGTTTAGATCAGTATGAAAAACCACTGCACTACAGACTTTGAACAACTTAACTCCCATGTAAACCTCCATCTCACAGTTACACTCTATGCCCTCTGTCTTTAAAGAGGTCTTGGCTTGAAAGAAGACAGTCATTACAGCCTTACAGCTGGCTCCTCAGAATACTGCATGTGCAATTAACACACTGGAACCTTTACTACAGGAAAATAGAGGGGTTAGACATGTTTTCAGCCCCCACAACATCCGTTAAGCAAGCATGGCTGGTTGCGTACATGCTGTACTCTTTTCTTTGATTCCTTTTATTGAGCAAATGTATGCAAGCCCGTTAACTTCTAGCTTTGAAGTTAAAGGCTGTGTGGGCTCTTAAGAGCCTTTTAGATGAAGTAAAATATATAATTCACAGCAGCCAATTGGAGAGTGTTGATTGTGTGTGTTTGAACCCACTGCTGTACAACCTCAATGCCAGCCTGAGGATTGACAGCTCTGGCAGAAAGTTAGACCACCTCTACATGCACCTGTGTGTGTGTGTGTGTGTGTGTGTGTGTGTGTGTGTGTGTGTGTGTGTGTGTGTGTGTGTGTGTGTGTGTGTGTGTGTGTGCGTGTGTGTGTGTGTGTGTGTGTGTGTGTGTGTGTGTGTGTGTGTGTGTGTGTGTGTGTGTGTGTGTCAGCTGAAATGCTATTCAACAGGTGTATGCTGCAGTCAGCAGTAACAGGGATTCACTACAAGCTACACACATGGTCATATATATAAGCACACACACACCTTCATAAAAACATTCTTACAGACAGTTATATATAAATACTCACACACACATACACACCAGAATATCTCCCTAAGTGTTTACTGACCTTTAATTTGTCTCACTGACTGTATAGTGTAAGGCCTTTAAAGTGAAACTGAACTACATTACCCGCAAGACATTTACATTTAGAGCGACATAAAAAATAGCAGGTGATCATTTAGATGCATGATAAATAATATAGTTTCAGCAAAAAGCATAAAGTCACCACTGAAGATTTACTGTTTTCCAGAAGGTAACACTTTTCTCACCCATTCAATTAGTTATTTCAACAAATGTGGAAGATTGAATGAAAAGATGTGAAACACCAACTCACTGGTGTTGAATTGACTGTAGCTGTGACAGGAGCAGACTTTCCTTTTTTTGAATCCTTCATCATTTCTCTGTCCAGCTCCATCACTCAAATTCTTCATACCTCCATTAGTGTTTGTTCGTTTCTTTTTTAACTTGATCTTTTCATCACTTTACAGGCCAAATGTCCCTTCCTCTTATATTTGACTTGTTCCTACCTCTCTCTCCACTCATCCTTCCCCGTCTCCCATCCCCTCTGTCTATTACACTGTCACTCTCTCTATCCATTATTCATGGCGCAGTCATAGTCGGCATTAAAGGACCTCACAATATTGCTACGGCAACGACGCAGTAGAAGCAGCCGCATTGGATCATGGGAAACTGGGTCACCTCCCAGGAGCGGGAGGGTGCGGGGGGTGCAGTATAGGGAGGTCTCTGTCACACACACACACACACACAGACACCTGACAGTTGGGGGACAGGAAGGAGGGAGTTGATGATAGGATGACAGAGGACAGAAGAAAAGTAGGCAATAAGAGATAATAAGTCTGGTCAATGATCCAGGTCGTTTCATCACACAAAAAGCAGGGAATATGCGCTCTGTACATCTATTAGTCATGTACTGTTAATGTACGTCTAAGTACAATATGAAATATAATACCATAATAGTTTTTTCAACACTTTTGCTATTACAGTGGGACTTATATTTAGTTATTATTCCTTATCTAGGGCAAGCGTTCTGTTATCTAATAGCAGAGGTGGAAGAAGTACTCAGATCTTGTACTTAGGTGAAAGAAGAAGTACCAGAGTACAATCAAAAGTCCTGCAATCAAAATGTTACTCAAGTAAAAGTACAAAAGTTTTAGCATCAAAATATACTTAAAGTACCAAAAGTAAAAATACTCACTATGCAGATCGGCACAATCCACAATAATATATATGATATGTTTTGAGCTAATTTAATGTATTTGTATGCTGCAGGGTAGCTTGTGAATGTTCCGCCAGATGTAACTAAAGTCTTGTGTAATATATTTTTAAACCAAATCTGCAAAGTTACTAAAGGTATCACATGAATGTAGTGGAGTAAAAGTACATGATTTACCTCAGAATTGTAGTGGGGTAGAAATACAAAGTAGCAAAACAATTGAAATACTCAGGGAAAGTACAAGTCCCTCAAAATTGTACTTCAGTACAGTACTTGAGTTAATCTACTTAGTAACTTAACACCACTGGCTAATAGTAGTTTCAAAACTATAAATCAAACATAGAGGAACTTCTTAAAATGTCTATTTGATATTTCAAGGCAAACTTTTTTTTATTATCCATAGATTTGCCTAATAATTTTTTTGATGGCAATCACTGGGTACCATTCATTCAGAGGCAGACATCTGAGAATGGAGTCCTGGGGAAATGGTGCATGAACATAAAGCTTTTGGGCAGCCAACCAGTAGACCTTAAGTGTTAGCATGCCCTTATATGCACCATAAAGGAAGGTTTCACAACTTCCTAAAAAGAAACAAATACACACCCTGGAAACTGGTTGATGTCTTGTACAGATTGATAAAGTGATGAGACTTGCTAAATACCAATATGTTCATTCATATTGATTCCATGATAGACATCATTGAGTGAATGGATCTGAGTGTAAACAGCACTTTACATTCAGAGCAGGCCACTGTATTGATCATGACTATCTGCCTCTCAACAATGACTGATAAAGAGCCACAAGCTAACCCACAGCTGATATTCATATTTTAATGTGAATTCACTAGTACACTGTAGATGACTCATCGCCGGGATAAATACAAACGAACACTGGCCCTGCTGACTGCATGTCATGGTACAGTAGGCCTAAATGATCAAAGTATAAAGTCAAAGGAACGACTTTCATATATTGTAAGCCTATAAGTGCTGCCTTTTTTGCAGACTACAAAACGTAATTATTATTATGTACTTCACCTTATTTACATCTCCTTTGAGTTTGGTATAGACTAAATGATGGAGATAAATGAGGGATATGACCCATTCCTTGATTCACCTTATTATCGTATTCAATTAAAAAGTATTTGACCTTATGACATACTTTCAGGATATAGCACACACACACGTGCAAACACACAGAAACAGTCTGTCACATGTTGCCACCAGGAAGAAAACAGAAACATCTGTTTCTATGGGAACCCGGTCCTTTGATGATGCAGGCAAAACACACAAACCACACTAGCAAGCGTGCAGGTACACACAGTGTTCTGCATCATAGTGACACACCTTATCACCAGCAAGTGTTTCAACTGAGGATGTCTATATGAAACATCACGTTGTGTTTGTGTGTGTGTGTATATAAGAGGGAGATAGAAAAGGGAGATAGAGAGTGTGAGAGCCAGATCCCAGACCAGATGGCTAAATGTCAGTGAATACCACACCGACGTGACAGCTAGTTCTCTCTAACAGAGAGTAAACACTGCAACACAGCAGCACCTTTTTATTCAGTGAGTCAGAGAGCTGACCATTCTGCACTAAATCACTTCTAGTTATTCAATCACAATGCATTCATATAAAAAAAGAGCATGCATTAGTTTTATTGACAATTTACAGGAGGTGGGAAATAAAATGATGCTCCAAGTCTGTTGACTTATTTGCATCTTCCTTCTGAAGGTCAATGTTTGCACCCAAACAGTAAGAAATCAACGGATTGAGGTTTGGCATTAGGCTCAGAGGAAATTGTATGGGACCTATTAGCTGAAAGTAGCTGAGTGCACTTTGCTTTACTCCTCTAGTGATGTCACACCTGGCTTTAATGGCTGGACAAATATTAGCCTGAAATGATGTAGTCACAAACACACACATGAACACAGAAAGTACACACTACACCTTTTTACCACCCTCATTTTCCCAGAGATCTACTGTGCACTTCCTTCAGCTTTGTTGCCATGGCCCTAATGTTTGCTGTAAAAGCAAATTGTCGTGTTTTCGTCTAACACTGGGATGCGAGTGATGAGATGATCCTACACATTAAACTCAGATGTTCTAGTGTGTTAAATGCTGAGTTCTTACAGTAGCAGTGAGAGAGAAACGGAAAGGGAAGAGACATGACTTTAAGTTTAAGTTTTGAGTTTAACTCAACATGTCTTTATTAGAGTTGAACTCTGTTTATCCTTTTTTAACTTTGTACACATACACACACATAATGATGTAAACGGCATAGGAGAAACTGCTTTTGTAAGCAAATATTTAAGATATTAAGATTAACAAAACTACAATACAGTTTGATATCAAACAATATAATCATTTGCCCATGTTCGTTTCATAATTTTTTAGTGTAATAAATCAAAATAGAGTTTTAGTCTATGATTTACTCAGCAAAAGCGTAGTCTACACCTCGGTTTAGAGATGGGGTTTTCCTATTGCCTTTTCACTTGTTTGTCTTTCCTTGTGTTCTGAATAGCTTTGGAAGCAGCAGTGTATTTGATGCAAATGGTGCTACAGCTACCTCTTACAGCAATCACAGGGCTACTGCTCCACATAGTTGAAATAGGTTGAATTCATCTTCCCCCCATGGGGTTTAACACATTTAAAATGCAAACTTGTAACAGTAACCTCTTTACAGCAGTCTGAATACTCTCAAGCCACCGCACTGTTATTTCCATGATGTCATCTGTATGATGCCATATGCACAGTTAATATTTAACAAGTGTTAAACTGGGCTTTGTTCACTCTACTCCCTCCTGAGGTTTGTGTTTTTATTTTATTCCAGCCCAGTATAACATATCTCTCTGTTTGAAAGGAATAGCTTCCTTGAACACAGCCACTGAGTTTAAGTGAACTGTATTTGAGAGAATGTTTCTGTCTGAAATGGGGACATTAAGACGGACATGGCTCCCTGTAGTAAGGTTTCAGTGAGAACTTGAGAGTTTCCGTGATGGACAGAGACATTACTGTCTCTTTCTCTCCCTGTGCTCTGTGGGAGCTGAAATGTGGGTCGATGTGAGGTAGAGGACACTTTTAGCTCAGTAAAAATATCCTGCTCTATCTCTTTTTCATCCTTCTCTCCCTCACTGCCTCCGTCCTAATCTCGGTTACCACTGGCACATCTGCAGCTTTATAACCATTTTCCAAAAATCAAGACAACATTACTAGCATTTTCCAGCCAGTTATGTAATGTTTATAATAATGCTTTCCCTGGCGTCTGCATTACAATTTTTTTGTTTCATAAGGCTGGTTTGACCTGAATAAACATGTTTGCCATAGAACTGTCCTGCTGATTACCAATAGGGGCATTACACAAATCGAGAGATCTTATATGTGTCTGAACAAATATAAAAATGTACACACAAATATATACAAAAATAGCCTCAAAACCACAGTGGTCTAGAATGCATGTTTGGAGTAAACAGGAAGCTTAAGACAGGAACATGTTCAGGAATCTGCCAAGGAATCATGGGATTAATCACTGGGACAGTTTTCACACAAAAACAATAGAAATATTGATATTCAGTTTTTACTTAAGACACACATACATGCAAAGGATGGCACACAGAAAATACAAATGGAGAGAGATGTACGTGAAGAAAAGTCGTAGAAAGAAGGAGAGGCCCTGAGGTTTGTGTGGAAATCTCTTTCTTTATCACCGAAATGGGAGTGTTAAAAAGTAAGAGAGGAGAGAGGGGAGAGGAAATGGCATTGTAATGAATGTGGTGCCACAGCTGCCATCATTTAGAGTCTTTATCTCTCACTTTTATTAGAGGTGGAGGAGAAGAGCGAGGGAGAGAAGATAAAGTCTCAGAGAAAACAGAAGGGAGGGACTGACTGAGGAAACACGGAATAAAACCATGTTGTTATGTATTTTAATTCAGAACACTAAAAAAACAAATACATTCAAAGCAGCTAAAGTAATGTTACACCTAAGCCATATTGTTTCAGTTTAACAACTCTGCCAATGTACTTTTTCCAAAGAGGGAGAACAGAAAATAAAATGAGCGAGGAACACATCCGTTTTCCAATATTGTTTTATGCTAATAATAGTTGCAAAGTTTTAACAGGAATTCCTAAAAACAAATAGATATCAATACTAGCCTACATTATTAGCTCAATAGATACACTAGTACAGCTGTGTTTTAAAGGGGATGCAATTGTGGCTTTATGTTTAATGTAACATTCTCACCATGATCCATGTGGTTTTCTGCCCATTAGCTCTGAATATTGCCAACCACTTTTGACTTATAGATCAGTGAAGAGAAATATAGTGAACAGAAAATAACAATAACAGCCTGCACAATATTGATCAATTCAAGGCTTTGAATGGAGGCACTTCAGATTCCCTTTTATATTTGTGACATTTCAAACAAGTGTAAGTTTGAAGGATATTCTGTTAAAGGTCCCATGTCATGCTTTTCTGGTTATTACCCGTCCCCTTGTGTGTTACAGTATGTAGCTTTTTCTGCATGTAAACGCTCTGCAGAGTCACAAACCCTCCAAGGGGCGGAGCAGCGAGCCCCGCAACGTCCTGCCAACACGGCACCCAGACCCCACGGAGCATTCTCATCTGTTTGTCATCACTGGTGTCATTTTCTGGTTACTAACGCCATTGTAACACATAATCACTGATGCTCCGCTGTAACGGTGGTGGACCAATCAGAGCACAGTGGGCTCACAGGGAGGGGAGGGCAGGAGATCCAACAAGCTGTGTAGGACAGAGAGTGAATACACATACTATACAGAGATGCTGTATAAGAAAACCAATGTGATTTTGGAACATTGAACAATGTAAATCTATTCTAGTAGACCTCAACAATGGAATTATGATCAGTAGAAATGGCCATATCATGGGACCTTTAAAAGAAAGAAACTAATCAGATAAAACGACAACTTTCAGTGTAGAGTGTAAACTTTTTCTTCACAGTGTCTAGGGTTGGTTATCGGTTACACTGGAGACCTGCAGCAGCGGGGAATTAGAACAAAATGGCTCCGAAATATGGAACCAATGAAGCAGAAACGAAGCAGCACTCTGAAGTAGTAACTTCGGAGTTGGAAAGCACCAATGTATCTAATATGAACTGTCAGGGGTATTCCTTGTTTCCTCTGGGGACTGAACAGGAACAGCATTTTACATTTCTCAAATAATGACTCCCCAGGCTCCAGTATGGCTGGAACTGGTTGTCCTGCAGCAAACATGCAAGGAATTTTAATGTTCTAATCTATGTAAAGGGGGCTAATGATTTGTATAGGATCAGATAACTATAGTGAGTGAGTCAAACATTCTATAGTATAGACAACATACACACTGTCACAAATATTATCGGTAAAAGTACACACACATCTACATCCTAATCTGGATGCACTGTGAGTAGCTGCATTCCACTGTGACTATTCAGAGTTGGGCACACGCACACGCACACGCACACACACACACACACACACACACACACACACACACACACACACACACACACACACACACACACACACACACACACACACACACACACACTCAAACACACACACACAACACCGTCACCAAAGAAAAACACAGACCAAGATTGTTTAGACAAGCGAACGTACAGATAGATGCTGATCGTTCCTCTCCTTCTATAAATAGACAGTCCTAGCAACCGGCAGAGCAGCACCAAAAGGAATAGCATGTTAACCTGATCCTCTACAGCAGAGCTGATGGGGAGAGGCAGGAGGACAGGTGGCGACCCAAGAACAAACACCAGACAATATCTGGAGTCTAATATTGGTATTTGATTCTTTTAAAGGCAGTAAAATAAGGTTATTTCACCAATTTAATGAAATTTAACATATTGGAAAGGCAAAGACAGTTCTGAAGAAAAGTGTAAATAAACAAAATAGTGTCAGAAATAAAAGAAAACATCGACGTTTTCTACCTATAGAAAGTATATTCCTATTTGAAGTTCTATTGTTCTAATCTTTCACGAAATGGTATTAAAGTAGCTAGATGTATTTGTTGACATTGATGGAAATAAAGACTGTTGAATCTCAAAGTGGTTCCAGAACTGTAGAAAGCAGGGTTTCCCACACATAGACTATACTTGGGCGGGCCGCCCAGGTATATTAACGGCCGCCCAAGTATATTCCGCGACCCATTTAGTTTTTATTTTTTTATTTTTTAATTTTTTTTTTTATTTTATTCGTCCGTGACCACGACGCCATCTGCGATCGATTAACTTGTTGACAATGATCCCTTGCTCTTCGCCTCCTGTACCCAGTCCCGGACTGGCCATCGGGAGGACCAGGGGGTTTCCCGATGGCCTGTCCTGTTAAGTGGCCTGCCTCACACAGGGTGACTGGCTGTCCACATGATGTGGCCTGCCGACATGGCCACTGTCATACAGATCATAAATCAATGCCCTTGATTGGTCTCTGTGTGTCATTCAAGCTCGGGATAACCTCAGCTCAGGTGAGGCAAAGGACTCTCTGAGTGTTTAGATAGTTAACTTAGTCTAAGTTCTCAGTGGGTCTCAAACGGTTTGGTCACCATTTATGTAAACACATAATTCCATTTGAGAGGGTATTGATTAGTAAAATATGCATGAATAAATAAATAAAAAGTTAACTAGGTGAAAAAAGGTAAGATACACTTTTAAAACTTGTTGAGAGCTAAAACTAGTCTTTGCTGCTGCCTCAATGAGGAGCAGGGGGGATAGGAGGGAGACAGGAGAGGCTAATTCAGGAGCACAGACACACTCACAACTATAAATGAACGAAAAATAAATTAATAAACAAGTTTCAGTGTTTTTTTCATATTGGAAATGGTATGTTATTGGTATGGCCATGATTTTATGATTATTGAAATGTATACAGTTCTGTTTAATATAGGTGTTTCCATAGATCTAGTCTCTTTATTTTCCCCTCAAAATGCACCAGATTGATGCATTTAACTCCAAAATGTAAAATAAATCTTACCGGGGGAGCATGCCCCCGGACCACCCTAGAGGATTTGAGGTCGACCCCCACTTAAAATCACATGGATAGGTTCCTAAATACATTTATAAATACATTAATTATTTTAAATAGTAACCAATTTCCATATGTTTATGTGTGGGTAGTAGATTTAAACTATAGGGCTATCACTATGGGCCCTGCCTGTTTCTGTTCGCTCTGCCATCGCCTGAAGGGTCTGCTAACTAGCGACCAACAGAAAGGTTACAGTAATGTTAATGTTGTTGCCCGTCACCTCACCCCCCCCCCCCCCCCCCCCCCCCCGCTACCACTACCCCCCCAAGTAAATTTCAGATCTGTGGGAAACACTGGAAAGTGATCAATTGAACGTTTGTAATTGAAGAGATGTGTTGTCTGTGTCGTTAAGTGGTTTCAATGGACTGAAGTATAAGACCTTTACATGGAGGCATGCTTCTAAATCACAGGAAAACCTACACTATTAAAAAGACAAAAGAAAACTGACAGCAACTCCAATAAAAGGGTCTTAGATAAAAGCAAATCAGAGTTGGATAAAATAAAACCTCCAAGGCATGTTTAAGGACAAAAAATTACTAATTATATTATATATATGAAAACAATTCATCTAACGTTACACACCTGACACACATACCTTATCACACACAAATGAGCAACCTTGAACATCCTAAACTCATATTCATGAGAGACGTGCAAACATGGCAGACAATATATAAATGTATGCAGACAATCAAATAAAGCAGCTTAACCTGAAGGTGCACACACAGAATCACACCAGCCTTATCTCAATCCTCAATCACTGCCAATCCTATTAAGCCTCATTATTGCTCTGGGGATTTAGTGTCATAAGTATGTGTTAGCGTGTACATGTGTGTACATGTGTGTCTGTGTTCTTTCCTCTCCATCAATTAGTGTCTAATGAGGCTTATTGATTAGCTAATTGCTTCGTTAGTACAGCATTATTTGTTCAATCTCAAAGTATATTGATTTGATAAGATGGAAGAATGAAAGAAGAGCAAGAGGAGGAAAGTGTCATTTGAAGGAGCTAAGTGCAGCATATATTTCCTCCCTGGGAGAAGATACTTCCTCAAACTTTGGTTCCTACCAGTCTTTCCTCTATAAGGACTGATGAGCAGCATCACTACGGTTACCATATCCATGACAACCTCTCCCGCTGCTATTATTGGGCATGTCGTCAAGGAGACAGAGCAGCATATTATGGGATGTAGACAGAAATAGAAATCATGTACTGAAAGCATTACAACAGATCCGAGGTATTACATAGGAGAGACCTGAGCGAATCTAGCGAGGGGGCGCCATATTGATTCTAAAACTCAATCACACTGAGGGTCAGGGGTAAATATAAAGAGCCTCAGCAGGAAACTGAGCCACAGTCATGATACTAGCTGCTTCAGATTATAATTCAATAAGAGGTCAAGCTTTGTATAAGCTTTTAGTTTATTTGCAATTTAAAAATTGGGAAGATATGTGAAAACTGTGTGGGTGTGAAAACTGTGTGGGTGAGAAAACAAAACCACAACAAGCTAGGCATAATGTGTCCATCAAATGACAATAGGAAAACAAATGACAACAATACTCAACAATGGGGGTGTTTAGGGTTAGCTGAATAACAATAACAACATGAAATGTAACCTGAAGGTGAATCTTGGGTCGTCTTGCAACCTAACCTTGCCCCTTTGTTGATGTTCAACCAGAGGCCTGTACGACAAAGCCGGATTTTCGCTTAGCGAGGTAACTTCTCTCTAAACTCTGGGTTTCTGGTCCTACGACGCTGGTTCTCTTCTTATCGGGGTAGATCTCCATGGTAATTTATGCTGAACGGCTAGCCTGGTCCGGAACAGGTTATGTTCCAGGATAAGAGATCAACTCAGTGAAAGCACCGCCTGCTGACCAAGAGCTCAGTGTGCGCAGTTTAAAGCTATCAAGTCATATTACAGGATAGAGGAAATACAGAAAAACTGCCGTTGCAGGAAACACGGCCGGCAAAAATCAACTGACTGTGTGAACGTGAAAACGAATACAATATCACCTCCTATCTTCAGAGCAATCTGACTATTATAACATTAGCGTTAAGAAAGCTTACTTAAATATCTGCCACAAGTTAACATAAGTAACCGGATCATAGTAACATTACGTACAGTCCTGTGAGTGCAGGCGTCGATGTGTGTCCCATTATCATTCATATCGTATCCCATCATAATGTATCATATATTTCCTTATCTGAGTCAGCTTCTTGAGCCGTATCTGGCCGTGCAACACTCACAGTGTCACATACTCTATGCAGAAGTATTATTTTAACACATTAAGTTGACGGAACACTCGAGTCAAATGTAATTAAATTCAAATCCACTCGTGCAGACGGGGCAGTGAAATCATGGGATAGTTGTGGTCTAATGCAGTGGTTCCCAACCTGGGGGGGGCACCCCCCTTGGGGGGGAGCCAAAGATCGCAGGGGGGGCGCCAGGCCTCAGATGATTTGAGGCCAAATATCATATCTAGACTTTTTTTTTTTTTTTTTTTTACTTATAATTGTAAAGCAATACATGATTGTCACTAAAAGCCTTGTCTCTACATTACAATAAAATATAAAAAATAATTGATTAATTCATTTGAATAACAATTCAAGTTAGTAGCTAAAGGCATAAAAAGACAGAAATGTATGATTCTTTCTTTAATAGAAATGTTTCTTCTGCCCGTAAAGTGTCCAAACCGGGCTTTTCTGGATAAGCGCATTTTTAAAACATAGTCATTGTCCATGCCGGTTTCAGTTGGATTATTTGTCACAGTTGCTCCGATCAGATCGGTCTCCTCCATTTTGTAGATTATTTACGACTTTCGAATCCACATAAACACATTGGCAAAATCCGGCTAACTTTGAGCATGGGTTTTAAACAGTTTAATCCCTTTGTGTATTGTTTCCACTTCCGCGCCGTCCTTTAATTTCTTCTGCGGGGGGGGGCGCATCTTCCAACCGGAGTCATTTGGGGGGGCTCTTGGGAAAAAAGGTTGGGGACCACTGGTCTAATGGATAGTGAGGTGGGGTGAAGATCGGAAGGTTGTGAGTTCAAATCCCGCCAGGAACACCACCACTAGTGTGCCCTTGAGTAAGGCACTTAGCCCTTAGTTACTCCAGGGAGAATTTCCCTGTAATTGGTAATTGTAAGTCGCTTTGGATAAAAGCGTCAGCTAAATGTAATGTAATATCATAAACCTGTTAATGTACGCATCCAAACACTTTTTCTTTTACCAGCTGTATTCACCTTGCAGGTGCAGCTATGTGGCTTTTATCCTGGATAAAGTGTTTAGGTCATGGATGTTTAAAGTTTAACTTCTTCATATGTCTAATATTATAGTTGACTTTTCACTCAGGAAGTATGACGCTGTGCTGTCAGTACGCTTGTCCATGTTTGTGATTGGTCAAATGTTGCTAACCCCGCCCCTTTCATGTGACCGTACACTCAGCCGGACAGAGAAACCCTGGCTTGAGTTACCGAGTTGATAACCAGCGTCGTAGGACCGCTTAGCGAGATTGCGTATGTTAGGGTTAGTTAAGCCAGATAACTCAAACATATCCAGGGTATGTTGAACTGGATTCGTAATACAGGGCACAGGTAGGCCGACTTTGAATGTTGTGTTTAAAAATCACAACCTACTAATCCTCATCATTCTGCTTTAAGCCTCAAGTCCATCTGCACACCGCTTCCTGTGTCAAAGGGTTATAAAACTAATCGACCACAGCTGTTAGTGGTGAGTAGGTAAGGTGTGTATGTGCGGTTTCAAAAAAGGCAAATAGAGTGTCATTAAAATTCCCCTGTGTGGTGTGGACAGACATTGAGAATGTATACTTACTGTTAGCTAGTCTAGACTGTCCACTGAAAATAAATGATACACTGTGCACTACTTTTCTTAAAGTTTCCCCTATTTATATTGCTTGATAAAAGTCGGTATTTTTACAAAAAAATCACTATATTTGCTATAACTAAAGCTGCTGTACTGAATGCTTTTCAAAATGTTCCTAGCTAGATCATGTGATCACCGGCTACTCTGACTGTTTTCTTATAAAGTAAGAACAGTAAAACTCTCCATAATACGAATGAGAATAACATGTGAATAGCACATTACAGGCGTGAGCTTTCAGAATGAGTAAATGTGGCAAATGAATTCTTCGAAAGAAGAGAAGATAGAAAAGAAGAAGCATAGAGTGACAGATGTGACATGGCCTGAGAGGGATTAGTTTTCTTTTGACACTAATACACTGGCTGCAAGCTCACATACACAGACACAGAGAAAGACACCGACACTCACACACACTGCGTAATCGTGTAATCATATTGATTTATAGCTGTGTTATTGATTGTGTTCTGTTCAGGGTCCTTCCTTTCTTTCTTCCTTCCTTTCTTACCCAATATACAATGGGATTGGCTTTTCATCCAGATTAAGCAGATATAGCTAATAGACCGCTAATAGAACACCGAGCAACACACTATTTTCCACACATACGAAACGCACGCATGCATGCCAACAAATACAAACACACACACCCTGGTTAGCAGCCAGGTTCAAGTAATTAGAATAGAGGTTTGGCAAGAAGCAGTCAAAAAATCAAGTTCTGAAGCAATAGGTGTCTTCGATTTGTAAGATGATTTTTTCTTTACCTTAAAAGAATATAAAATAATACCACATTCAGTGCATAACACTACATGACAATTTGGCAACCGCAAAATTATTCCCTAATCAAAACGACTATTTTCTAAGCCAAAAAGGTTTCCCACAGGATGCTTAGCCTTTGATAAAATCAACTAAAATAGCTTTATTTGATTCAATTCAATAGTCTTCAGTCAAAATAAACAAACTCTTCATTTTATTCAAGCTTTAAAGTGGAACATCATAATCAACAAGTCTGTTATATTTAAACAACCAATGAAAAGAGCAAAAAAAGCTCATCAAGAGATTATTTAAAGAAAGACATTCTTCTTTAATCCCTGCTTGATAAAACAAAGGTCTATTCTGTCCTTCTCCCATCTTTCTTCCTTTCAATGCCTCTCTCCTTTCCTTCACACATCTTGTCTTTCACCTCCATGAACCAGTCACAGAGTCATACATCCTCCCCCTCTCCTGCCTCGTATATACGTGGCAGGAAATCACACAGGCAGTGGAATCAGCTGGATATGTGTGAATGACAATGCTGCTCAGTAATGCTAATTAAGAGAAAAATCTTCTGAAGAATTGTTTCATAAATCATCACACACCAAATCAAATGTGAGTCAAGACAAAGCATTCACCTTGGAAACGCAGGTGTCCGACCACAAGAACAAAAACCAAGTCTTGCAGGAATGGGGGGAAAAAAACCAATGAGCCAAGCAGGTATTTGAACCAGCTAGTGGACTTCACAGCATGTTTAAATATCGTGGATTACTCACCAGGTTGGAGTTGGTGGCGTTTGAGTCATCTTCGGGGAAGGGTATGTAGACAGCTAAGGCCACACAATTGGCGAAAATGGTCATCAGGATGATGATTTCAAATGGTCTGAGAGGAGGGTTAAGGAACATACACACCGGAACAGAGAACACAAAACACAAGCAAAGAGACATTTTCACACTAGGAATAATCTACTTTCTAAATTGTTTCAACTTCCCAACATTTTTTTATTATTTTTTTCCATAACTCAATCTGATTATTTTCGATGTCACTGAGAAATGAGAATTACTAAAAACTTTTGTAAGGTGTTTATTTTGCCTTTGATTTTTGTATATAACTGCTATCAGTTGATATGACTTTTTAGAATACAAAAAATGTTAAACCATTATTTTCCACAAAGTGTTAATTAGCACACAGCTGACTGGAGCAAATACTGAATTTTGCATCCATGTACTACAAACTTTTGTTTAAAACCTAATTGGTTCCTGTAATAAAAATAGTTCCAGGTTAAGCCAGTTTTTCGATGATCCATGAAAAAACCTATGCAGTACAAAACAGACTTTGACCTCAAGCCCTGTTGAACACAAAAAAAGTTCAAATCAGGCATGTTATTTCAACAAAGAGGTATGTTTAAACATCCTTACCTAAGCAGAGGTATATATAGGCACATATCAGAGTGCAAAAGCAGTGTACACAGTAAGACAGATCAAAGCTGTCCAGTTTGCCTTTGCGTTCACAATGAGACATATTGGGTCACTTAGGAACCTCTGTGTGTGCAAGGGTGGTTAGAGAGACAGTGCATGCCCTTATATGGGCACGCCGTGGAGCAAGCCTGTCGCGTGGATGATGGGATGTGGACAGAGAAAGAGTGAGAGCGAGATGGAATGAGAGAGACACACAGGTTTTTTTTATTTGGAACGGTCCTTGAGAGGGGAGTGACCTCATTATTCTTGGCCTCAGAGAGAGAGATGCAAAGTGAGAGAGAATGGAGAAGAAGGAGAGTGAGGGAGGGAATGTGAAGGAGAGATAAAGGAGGTCTGGTTTTCATCAACACAATTACTAACTGCCACTGCTGTCACCTCCTTTTGCTCTCGTTCTGCTTTCCTTTCTATTCTTTCCTTCCTTTCCTCCTGGCTGAAAGTCAAATTATTCTAATACTCCAGATCTTGTTGTATATGCCGTAAAAATAATTGTTCTGATAAGTTGCGCTGTCAAAAACTCAAATCCACAAGACAAGAAGACGTATTTTCAACTGCATTACCATGTATCTATTATATGACTCTGACTAAAGTAAAACATTACAAGATATCTTCTCTATAAGGCCTTGAAGACTTGAGTAAAGTTCCTTCAGTTGGGGTAATATTCCAGTTTACAGTCTTACCGTATAAGTTTATGTTTGGATCAAGGACTGACCCTTGAACAGCATCAGCCTGGGACTAAAAGGCATCAAAGATAATCACTCACCCTTGTACCGAGGGCTCATTAAAACACACACTGGACATGCCGTGACCAGCAGGAAAACAAGCCTGTAACTCATTTGGGGTTCCTGACCCATCATATAAAAAAGCCTTGAGGTCTGCTTCCATCAACATGATAATACATCTACTGTCTGCTGTGCTGCTGAGAGCAAAACAACACTTGGGAAAAATCAGGAGGAGAGGGTCTAAGTGAAGAATCAATACAAGTACAAAGTCTATTAATAATGCAAATTAAACAGCCCAACAAAAGCAGTATTCATTTCAAACAGAACATAAATATTCATGCCCAAAGCTAATCGGGAGGGATTGACTTGGACAGCTCTATAAAAACAGCAATAACCACCACGGTGATATTCAATATACACATTCAGAGTTTTAACAAGCTAGCTGTATATGCTGTTCGACAAATTATCACACTGGGATTGCATCTTCATACAAAGAGGGATGCTGTTATTTTCCGAAATACTCAGCATTTGCCTTACAAACACAACATGCAGCTCACAAAACCTCTTATCCGACAAATCCAAACAAGAACTAGTCATATACGGATTTTATCTGGGAGAGCCAGCTCAACACTCTTCTCTATTAAGCTCTATCTGTTTGCCTGATTGAGTTGAAAATTCATACAAATAGTATAACCCCCAAAGTGACCTGATGCAATATGTAAGCTAGAAAACCCAATGTGTGTGTGTGTGTGTGTGTGTGTGTGTGTGTGTGTGTGTGTGTGTGTGTGTGTGTGTGTGTGTGTGTGTGTGTGTGTGTGTGTGTGTGTGTGTGTGTGTGTGTGTGTGTGTGTGTGTGTGTGTGTGTGTGTGTGTGTGTGTGTGTGTGTGTGTGTGTGTGTGTGTGTGTGTGTGTGTGTGTGTGTGTGTGTGTGTGTGTGTGTGTGTGTGTGTAAATGCACTCAATGACACCTTTTCAAAATGACCACTTAGTTGGATTTGATATAGAGAACATGGTTGTTAGCCCCGCTCTCTCCTTGTCTCTCAGGCTGACCTTGCGGTGTGCAGATAATGCTTAAATGCTATAATTACACAGCATGTGAGAGTGTTGCATCTGTGTGTGTGACGTGTGCGTGTTTGTGTGAGATGTGTGTGTGTGTGTGTGTGTGTGTGTGTGTGTGTGTGTGTGTGTGTGTGTGTGTGTGTGTGTGTGTGTGTGTGTGTGTGTGTGTTTTAGTCCTTTTATCATCTGTGTACAAGCATGTGTGTGCTCTCTTCAACATTGTGTATGCGTGTGTTCTCTAATCTAAGTGTGTCTTTGCATGCATGTGTTTGTGAGCTCAGACAGGCCCCATTGACCTGTTGAGAGCAGTAGCTGTTGTCATGGTAACAGAGGAGGAAGAGTGAAAGATTTAGGATCTGCTATTTCTAGAAACAGCGGTACTCACAGAATACAGGACACACGCAGGGGCAAACACACAAAGCCTATAGAATAAAAGCAACACATGAATACTTAACTACCCCCACACACACACACACACACACACACACACACACACACACACACACACACACACACACACACACACACACACACACACACAGACACACACACACACACACAGACAGAACAGACGCATACAGTCACCCAGACACTAATGTTCAAATGCATTGCCGTGATGAAAATATTCCAAAGTGTGTTTGGATACAAAAGCAGGCAGAAAGAAATGCTGACAGACACATTTGACTGCATTTTTGCTACTGTTCTGCTTCTTCCAAGTTTGTTATGACTCCATCCTGTTACATCTTCTTCATTCTGGTCTTTTCCCAAAAAGCTTATTTTAATGTCTTTATCTTTCCCTAACTCATCTCATTCCCTCACGTTTCTCTCTCAGTAACCCTGGCTTTCTCATCCTTCCCTCCTTTCAGAGCTGTTTTAATGAATGATGCTGGGAATTGTGGGTAATGATCTGAACACCGATCAGTCATTCGATGAGAGAGTTCCATTGACCCTGAGGGTTTATGCATGCTTTCTCCCATTCATTTTTCATTGTTTTCAACACCATAAGCACAGCACTGGGATGGATTGAGACCTATTATTGCATTATGACTTTGAATAATTACTATAAATACTCAAGGTGATCAGCAAGACAATTTGTCTTCATCCCTTGTTTTACCACACAGAGCGGGATTAAAGGGCAGGGCTGTTCCTATGGGACATTTAGACTTGTTTTTATGAAAACATTTTTAAAAGGCTCAAAATGGAGCTCGGTCTTTCTGATTCATTTGAACAAAACCATCAAAACAAAACAGACCTAATGAAATCAAATTGCCATGTTATGGTTATTTGATATAACATAATATCATTTACAGGTTCATAAGAATGTCATCCAGAATTATAACAAAAGTAATCACTAGATATACAAATGTAAATAACTACAGCTATGGGTAGGTTGATGGCAGAAAAGAAAGAAAATCCACAAGAAGCCTCTTCAATCAATATTTACACCAACAACTCCTTTAAAGCCAAATTAGATTTCCGGGTATTGTTTGTGATTTAAAGTGATTAAACCATACTTTGAATACTACGAAAAAGTCCTGAAGGTTATGATATGATCAAGATTTTGACCAAGAGTATTTTTTCATTAAAGCCTACAATTCTGATTTATTCCAATGTGGTAATCGCCTAATGCAACTTTCTTCCAACAGACATGAATACTACTTACTCGTGTTTTTCATCAATTCAATTCATCTTCCACTCCTCTTTTCCTCCCTCGTCATCCCCCTCCTCTCCCTTCTCCTACCCTCACTTAATATCTGCCCCCCTACTTCTCTGTTATTTGTCTTGTTTACCTTTCCCATCCTCTCTTCCCTCAGTCCCCCCTCCCCAGCTAATCCGCTCCATCATCTCTCCTGTTGACATCCATATCCTGCCCAGAGCCCTGCCCTTCTCCTTTCCCACAACCCCTCCTCTTCCCCCCCTCCCCTCCTCTCAGGTCCATGTGTGACTCTGCTCTTGCTGAGTCGATGCTCCTGTGGACCCTCTCCTATTATAAATCACTTTTGCTGTGACTCTGACCATCTCTGTCGCTGTCATTATGTTCAGAGGCTTAAAAATGAGGGGGGGGGGAGGAAGGGTAGAAAGGAGAGATGTGTGGAAGAACAGCAGGAATAAAGGGATTTGAATGGACAGGGACAGGCAGAGACGGATAATAAACGGTTAGAGAGATGTGGAGGTGGAGGGAGGAGGGAGCAAAGCAGGAACAGAGGCATGTGTGTACCTGGGGGAGAGAGGATGAATGCAGTTAGGCAGAGCTGGAAGAAAGACATATGCTCGGAGGGGTGTGAAGGAGGGATGAAAATGACACAATTTGTTTTATCCTCCTTTGAGAAAAGAATGTGAGATGAAAGAGAGAGCAGAAAAAGCGAGAGAAGGACAGGCAGAGGAAGGGGAAAAGGATTAGGCCCTGTGAGTGAATAACACTCAGTGTGACACAGGAAAGGAGAGAGACGGATTAAGAAAGAAAGAGTAGAAGGAAGAGGGAAGAGGGAACTAAACAGAAGAGGCTGTGTGATGAATTCCTAACACGTTTAGGTCCTCTATCCTTTATATTCCCCTCTCTCTCCTCATTGCCATGGTTTTTTCTACCTGCATATTTCCATCCAGCATCAATCAATCCATTCAAAACTGGAAGGATGAAATGTGGTCGCAGCACAGACACTATACCAGTATTTATGTGAGATGTGCATGGAAATGTACACCTTAATCTGCTCTGTTTGTTCACAGTAAGCTAGCTGCGAAGATAGCATCAGCACTAAAACCGTATAGAAGTTATTGATTCTAGATTGACTGACTGATTCACAGTTGCATCGAGGATGTTTTTAGTTTTTTTAAATAACTTTTGCACTTCTACACTTTAAATGTTGTAATTTTATAAGTATTGTGAATTCCTTAACAATGTCAGGTGCACTGAAAAAACTGAAACATTGACTTCTATTAAACAGATTTCACATAACTGTTTTAGGTTTGTTGAAAGCAATCATATTAAGATGAACATAATATCTATTTTTAAAACTTGTTATTATTGCTTTCAACTAACCTAATACAGTAATACATACATTTAAAAAATTTCAGTGTGACAACATTTAAAAACAGGAAATGTCTCTTGAAAGTGACACATGCTGCATGTTATTCCACATGGCAAACCTTATAAAGACCAGCCTCCCCTTATGGTTTGTTAAAGGATACTTCCACTCTACGATGCTGATGCAGGCCCTGCGGATGGGGTTCTTGAGTGTGAGACAGAGCAGGGCCCGTGGCGGCCTTGTGGCTGTCGTTGTAGTCTGTTTCTTGGGCTTGGAGCTATAGTGTTGTCTCTTCCTTTGCGTGGAGCTGGCCGTGGAGATGGGCCCGCCCCCTCCCGACCCGGGCACCGCCCCTACACTTGACGCAGTGTTGCCCATTATCTTCGCCTGCCGCGCTGCGTCGATAGCCGCCTGCCAGCTCAGGGCCGCCCCCGGTGTGGCCATGTGCTCCGGGGCCAGGCCCACCACACCCACCCCATGGTTGACCCCGCCCCCTCCTCCACCATGGTCACTGTGGCTGCCACCGCCACTGTGCTCGTTGGTCAGTACAGGGGGAGGAAGTGGGGGAGGGGGAGAGTAGTCGGAGCCTGGAGTGGAGAGGGGAAAAGAAGAGAGGAGAAAGAAAATTAGCAAACAACCAGTGGTGCAAAGTAACTTAGTACATTTTCTCAAGTACTGTACTTACGTACAATTTTTAGGGACTTGTACTTTAGTTGAGTATTTACACTTTTTTCTTTTTTGAACTTTTACCCCACTAAAATTCAGGGGTAAATCATGTACTTTCACTCAAATATATTTATTTAATGTCTTTAGTTACTTTGCAGATTTTGATTAATAATGTGAAATAAAACAACACTTAAATAAGACCTAGTTACACCTGAAGTATACCCTGCTGTCAGTGTACAAAGGAATTAAAATTGGCTGCACCATTACCGATTTGGCCCATTCTGAAATGGACCAAATTACTTGAGTAACATTTTGAATGCAGGACTTTTACTTGTAACTGAGTATTGCTACACTTTGGAAGTTCTACTAACACAAACAACTGTCAGAGAGCTCCGAAATCACCTTCTCTCAGCGTTTCAGTTTTTGTACAGTTTAGCAGTTTACTTTGGAGGCTTCAGGAACGTTTGAATTGTTGACACATCGGTTAGTGAGCCCTGTGTATTTTCAGACAGTGAAGTCTCTCCCTGTCGAATAGAATAGACGGTGACTAATATACTCCCGTCAAGCAAGTACAACAGCTAACTGTGTACTGTTTATTTCCTCAACATATTGTGTAGGTTATACAGTTCATTCACTTTTTGTCAACAACACACACTGAACACCGCTCATCAGACCAGCAACTTTACATAATGATTATTCATTCTCACAACTCTTTATCAATGTTTTGAAGTTTAGATTTTAGAATTGAATATCTGTACTGCTACATTTCCTCGGGGTATGGTACTAAAATTGTAAAATGGCAGGGGTCCCAGAGTCATCCTGTACATTTACTCAGTTGGGGAAAGCGCAGGGAATAAAAATACACAATACTGCACACAACAAATAAATGAAGTGGAATAAAAACAACAAAACAAAAATGGTAGAGAATGGTAGAGACAAGAGAGACAGCATTACAATAATCTCAGTGAGATTACATAGTCGTGCTGCCCAGAGAAATTGTAGGAATAAGACTAAGTAAGTAAAAGTGAGGGAGAGCGGATTATCCATACTGTATGCTTAGCCAGATTAAAGACAGTTATAATATCCGCCCCCCCTCCTTCCCACATTCTCTCACCATGTAGTGGATTACACACTCTGACACTATGAACCCTTTTCAGGTTTAAGACAACGCACATTTGTGCCCATATTTGTTGTTTATAACAAACATTAATGGAAATGTTTCTGAGAATAGAAAAGAACAGCATTTCTTTATGGAAACCATAAATTAGATATATTTCTGAATCTAATAAGTCACAGTAATGTAATATGTTCTAGTTGACACTTGGGGTTAAATCACTTGGTTCAGTTTTAAATAATGTATTGAGTTACATACACTAATAAAACCTTAATATTGGTTCAATTTGAAGTGAACACTGTTATTGCTATGCGGAATTCTGTCTCATTTGACCTAATTCCCAAAGGCAAATTCCCAAATCACATAAATGAAAAGCTACTTTTGGGATCAAATGAATGCAAAACTTTAAGAACCCCTGTTAAATTAATCCAACCTGTGGTGTCACAACAGAGGTAAGGACGGAGAGAAAGAGGACGTGTGGAGAGGTATCAGGGAGGTGGAACGACGTATCCTGCATGCTTGGTTTGATTACAGGGCGGTTACAATATCAAATGAAATCCCATTCCTTTCACTTCACAGCTATACTGTACATTTCTACATATAAAATAACAGGCCTTAGGGAGCATAACATCAGATCCTGAGAAGCAATAACCATATACCAAGCACAAAGGACCCAAAGGCATCTACCTTCACATGCTGAGTGTTGACAGGCACATAAAGGTGACATGTATTTTCAAAAAGTATATGTGATTTAAATCAAACACCCAGTTCCTCAGCAACTTAGTGGCTCAGCAAATGTGTATAAGTTAACACAGCAATGTCTAGCCTGCAATCCCTCAATGCATCCTATATCTACCTTGCTTAGCCCTGCTCTTTTAATGTGCATAATAGAAGCAGTACTCCTATTTAAATTATTAACAGTTCTGCATCAAAACTGTTGCTATAATAAAACCAGATATTGTATCAGCAACATGTACAACTAAGACAGCAGAGGTGCTTATACAAGCCTTGTTAACAGCTGATATTTTAACCAATTATGGCAGGAAGGTCACAGGTGTTACTAATAACATTAATGGCGCCATGAAAATATGACCAGCAAAGGAGAACCCTGAAGCCAAAGCAGCTATGCATTCAACTGAGACATCATTCTTTTTTTTATCAACACCTGTGAATTTATACTGTAAAATGTTGAAGAACTTTCCTTACAAAGACTTTAGAATACGGTATATTAATTATTGAATGCAGGCTTCTATTGGTCAGATAAATATTATAATAAATTAACCAGCAATGTTAGCTGTCAAATTATGTGAGTCGTGATGCTGGTTTTAAATATTTCTCTCCAAAATGTAGTAATATGAAGTAAAGTAAAAATAAGTAAATGCAAAAACCTCCAAACTGCACTTAGGTACAGCATGAGTAACTATACATATTTAGGTATTGTTAATAACCACAACTGAGAAAACTAAGCAGGCTAGCTAGCAACTGTTTAGCTATCAGGGGCTAGCTTAGCCCAGGGGAATAACCAGGACCATGCAGCGTTCCAAAAGCAAACACTGATACAACACAAATATTAACTACTTATAAGTATCATGTTTTTTCATTATCTTAACAGTACATAACAAATAAAGATTCACCACAAGCTCTTCTCCTCTTTCTGCGCAGGCTACGTGAAACTACAAACCTCAAGTGTGCACACCAAGCTAACCTGCTAAACTGCCTGGTGCTAACATACAGGACTGTCTCAGAAAATTAGAATATTGTGATAAAGTTCTTTATTTTCTGTAATGCAATTAAAAAAACAAAAATGTCATACATTCTGGATTCATTACAAATCAACTGAAATATTGCAAGCCTTTTATTATTTTAATATTGCTGATTATGGCATACAGCTTAAGAAAACTCAAAAATCCTATCTCAAAAAATTAGAATAGTTCCTCAGACCAAGTAAAAAAAAAAGATTTATAACAGCAAAACACAATCAAACATTTGAAAATGTCCATTAATGCACTCAGTACTTGGTTGGGAATCCTTTTGCACGGATTACTGCATCAATGCGGCGTGGCATGGAGGCAATCAGCCTGTGGCATTGCTGAGGTGTTATGGATGCCCAGGATGCTTCAATAGCGGCCTTTAGCTCATTAGCATTGTTGGGTCTGGTGTCTTTCAGCTTCTTCTTCACAATACCCCACATATTCTCTATGGGGTTCAGGTCAGGGGAATTTGCAGGCCAATCGAGGACAGTAATGCCATGGTCAGTACACCAGTTACTGGTGGTTTTGGCACTGTGGGCAGGTGCCAGATCATGCTGGAAAATGAATTCCTCATCTCCATAGAGCTTTTCAGCAGACGGAAGCATGTAGTGCTCTAAAATCTCTTGGTACACAGCTGCATTTACTCTGGGCTTGATGAAACACAGTGGACCAACACCAGTAGCTGACATGGCTCCCCAAACCATCGCTGACTGTGGGAACTTCACACTGGATTTCAAGCAACTTGGATTTTGCTCCTCTCCAGCCTTTCTCCAGACTCTGGCGCCTTGACTTCCAAATGAAATACAAAACTTGCTTTCGTCTGAAAAGAGGACTTTGGACCACTGTGCAACTGTCCAGTGCTTCTTTTCCTTAGCCCAAGTCAGACGCCTCTTCCGTTGTCTTGAGTTCAGAAGTGGCTTGACCATGGGAATACGGCTATTGTAGCCCATTTCCCGGACACGTCTGTGAACAGTGACTTTTGATACCTGGACTCCAGCTTCAGTCCACTGTCTTTGAAGCTCCCCCAAATTCTGGAAGCGACTCTTCTTCACAATGCTGTTAAGGCTGCGGTCATCTCTCTTGGTTGTGCAGCGTTTCCTGCCACATTTCCCCCTTCCAACAGACTTTTTGTGGATGTGCTTTGAAACTGCACTCTGTGAACAGCTTGCTCTTTGAGAAATTTCTTTTTGTGTCTTACCCTCCTGATGGAGGGTGTCAATGACGGTCCTCTGGACAGCAGTCAGATCAGCAGTCTTCCCCATACTTGTGATTTAGTTTACTGAACCAAGCTGAGTGTTTTTCAAGGCTCAGGAAACCCTTGCAGGTGTTTCGAGTTAATTAGACGATTCAAGTGATTCGTTGAACACCCTACTAGTATACTTTTTCATGATATTCTAATATTTAGAGATAGGATATTTGAGTTTTCTTAAGCTGTATGCCATAATCAGCAATATTAAAATAATAAAAGGCTTGCAATATTTCAGTTGATTTGTAATGAATCCAGAATGTATGACATTTTTGTTTTTTTAATTGCATTACAGAAAATAAAGAACTTTATCACAATATTCTAATTTTCTGAGACAGTCCTGTAAATAGAACAAAATGTTGCCGAGACTTGTAAGTGTAATGCAACTGTCATAAATGAAATTGTAATCCTTTACACTATTTTCTATTATTGTAAAAAATGATAATATTAAACTCCTAATATTGATTTTTTTTTTACGGTACCTCCATAGCGTCCATAGCAACTGCACTCTGTGCAGCCAGTCGGACAGGAGCCTGCTGCTCATGTAATCATGCTGAACCTTCACATTGACCTGGAAATTATTTGTCTCAGATGGTCTTTCAATAATTAAATTTTAATTTTGTATAACTTACCTGGTTCCTAATATTGTCTGATAAACTCTACATTTGTATGTGCTTTATTGATATTGCATTTTCCTGGTTTTAGTCCTATGTTTTCTACTTTTTTTTTTTTAAAGCCAAGCACATTAAAATACTTGTTTGGATAAGTGCTATATAAATAGCCTAAGCTTTTTTAAATAATTGTAGTGCCCTTAAGGCAATCTTTATACAAATGCACTGATTAAACAACAACACAAGATATGTCTGCAAATATTAAGGAGCTGTGTTCTGTGAATACAGAATTAATGCCCAAGGAGGTGTTCTTTAAATTCATCAGCGCTGAAGTCACTTGGTATCAGATGCAGCTTTGCCTTATGGGAAATCACACTGTGGTTTAATTTAGAGCATTTCATTACTTGGATGAAACTATAACTTCCCCATTATCTCTAAACTTGGCATTTATTGTAGAACAGAGAACCTAAAAGTTTATATTAAAGCAGTGTTTAACCCTAACCAATAGCCTACATACAAGAAAAACTGACACAGACTCTGCATCTATTGCAGTGGGCTACTGTCCCAGATGATTCTCTACAGTGGAAAATATTTTTCCTCTTTCTTTTCTGTAGTGTAAGT